>NC_057801.1:428507751-428526446 GCF_018294505.1 Triticum aestivum
GGCTAGGTGAGGCAAATGGTAAAACCAAGGTTGGGCCTTGCTGGAGGAGTTTTATTCAAAGCGAACTGTCAAGGGGGTCCCATAAATCACCCAACCGCGTAAGGAATGCAAAATCCGGGAACGTAACACCGGTATGACGAAAACTAGGGAGGCAAGAGTGGAACAAAACACCAGGCATAAGGCCGAGTCTTCCACCCTTTACCAAGTATATAGATGCATTAATTAAAATAAGAGATATTGTGATATCCCAACATAATCCTGTCCATCATGGGGCAATCTTCAACTTCACCTGCAACTAGTAACGCTATAAGAGGGCTGAGCAAAGCGGTAACATAGCCAAGCAATGGTTTGCTAGGAAGGGTGAAAAATTTTAGAGGCTGACATGGCAATTTGGGAGGCTTGAGGAACAAGTGATAGGTAGCGCAGCATAGCGATAGAATGAAGCAACTAGCATAGCAATGATAGTAGTGAGATCCACGGTAGTGGTCATCTTGCCTGAAATCCCGCTAGGAAGAAGAATGAGTCCATGAAGAAGACAAGCGGAAGTAGTCGAACGAATCCTCACAATCACAACATTACCGGAACTAAGAAGCAACACCGGAAAGAAACAAACAAAATGGTAAATGCATGAGCATAAACATGGCATGATGCACAAACAAGCATGATGCATGTCTGGTTTAATGAGGCATGGCATGGCAAAGTGCAACAAACAATACTACAAGTTAAGTGGAGCTCAATATGCAACGAATTGCATATTGACAAAACACCACATGCAATTATTTAGTTTGATCTTGTTATAAGCTACTCAACAATATTAAGTGTTGTTAAACATGGAAAGAGGTGAAGCATAAGTAAACTAACTAGCTAGGCAAGTTTAAATGAGGCCGGAAACAACAAACAACAATTCCGGAAAATCCCCATATGCATATTTTAGATTCAGTACTGTTCTGCCCTAAAACATATTTTATTGTTATTAAACAAGAAAATAAAGTGCACCATGTTAAACTAGGCATTTTTCCACCCCATTTACATATAAAGTTTATTTAAAACCGAGCTACAGTTATTTAGTTATGAAATAAATCATTTTAACATGTCATTTGAGCAAATTTAATGAAACAATATTTTAAACATTTTAAACATGGATGAAAGTGGCATATTATTAATCTACACAAAATTCTAAGCATTTTACATGTTTAAAGTTTTACATGTGATGCATAGATCATGAGTTATTATATGCATGAAGTGCAAGGGGGTTTCTGCAAATCTGTTAAATCACTGGATAATGTCAAAATTCGCAGGTAGGAAAAAAAATACATCGGGCCAAATCTGGAGCTACAGTAACTTTGGAGGCTCACCCTGGGCTGAGGCCCAGTCGATGGAGGAGGCTGGCTGGGGAGGTCGGACGCGGGCCGGCTTGGTTCTGGCCCAGGAGGCGAAGGAACTGGGCCGGCCGCGGTCAACGGGCGCGGCTGGACCGAGCAGGATGAAGCGCTCGCTCGTCTCTGACAAGAGGAAGCAGGGGGCAGCGGGGTGAAGCAGAGGAGCAACAGAGGGACTTGCGGCATCGGCGGAGCTCCGGGAAGAAGATGGCGGCGGCTGGGCGGAGCTGTGGGCAAGGAGCGGCGGCGGGATCCGGCCAGGAAGGGCCTGCAGACGGCGACTCCATGTACTTGCAGGGCAGCGAGTCAACGCGGGGTCGAGCGGCGCTCGATGCAGAGGCGATGCAGCGGCTGGGATGGATGACGGGGCGCGAATCCGGTCTCCGGAGGTGGGTCTTGACGGTGGTGCCGGACGAGCTCGAGCTCCGGGCGCCATGGTGTCGCTGTTCCTGTCCAGGACAAGAGAGGAAGAGCAGGGGGTTAGAGAGAGAGATGGAGAGCGCAGGGAAGGAGAAGCAGAGGGATGAGGGAGAGGCCTGGAGCGGCTGCTGGTCACTGTTGGCAGCGCCGGTGCCGGACGACGAAGGCGAGGTGGAGGAGCACGGGGAGCGAGAGATTCGCGGGGCCTCTGCTTGCGGGAGGCTAGGAGCGAGGCTTCGGGCGTGGTGGTTGGATGGATCTGACTGGTGGTGTGGCGGTGGTTGGTAGGGCACGGAAGGCGAGGAAGATCAGGAGCGGCTGGCCGGTGGATGGATGCATCGGAAGATCCCAAGGTAGGAGAGGAGTGGCGGCGGGGAGAAGGATTGGATGGGACAGCCCTCCTTGTATCTAGGGTTAGGCTAGTTATATAGTGAGTGGGTTAGATTAGGGGCGATCTAGTCCCTCTGATCGAAATCAGACAGTCTGAGAAAAATATGCTAGGAGAGTCCAACGAGGAACCGATGATGATCTAGGGAAGTTAGGGGATGATCCGGACCCAACGGTGACGAAGAGAGGGTTGGGTAAGTTTCGGACACGCACACGAGGGTGCTGCGAGCTGGCAAGAGAGGTTAGGTGGTCACCCGAAGCGAAAACCCAAATGGCCTCGGAACGGTCAACGAAAGCAAGGGGGGACGCGGCAACTACGAACGATTGCAAGCTTGATGAAAACATGCAGATGCAATGCACATGATGCCATGAGATGAGATGTATGACATGAATAAAATGCAAAACAAAAGACAAAACCCAAGCACGAAGGAAATATCATATCGCATCTCCGGAAAAGGCAAGAGTTGGAGTTACGAATATGGGAAGTTGAATCCGGGGCGTTACAACACTCCACTACTACGAGAGGATCTCGTCCCGAGATCTAGGATGGCACCGGAGGGAAAACGGAAGAGGAAGAGAAGAGGTAAAACTAAGTTGCATCTTCGACAAACGAGTGAAACCATGAACCTTGAGAGGTTGAGCAATTTATAAGAAAGAGTACAACAGAGATGAATGAGATTGCAACAATCCGTTAGAAAAGAGGAACAAGTTACATCACGATAGCTTGAAGGTTGCAAAGACATGAATCAAGAGTTTAATGGACAAGATAGAGTTCGAAACCACTCCGGTTAAAACAAGATGAGAGAGGAAGAATTCGGGCAGCACTCCGGTTGAACATGGAAGGAATAGAACATGAACTTGAGAAGATGGGATGATACTTGATGAAATCAACAACACACTAACTCCGGAACTATTGAAAGAATGGCACAAGGGGTAAGAAAGATTTCAGACAGCTCTCCGGTTGAGGAAGGAGGCAAAACTTGATAAGATGAGACAACTCGAATGAAAACACGACACTCCGGTTAAATGGATGAGCAAGGAAAAAGAGCATGATCTTGAGAAAACATGATGATTGGTCGAAGAGAGCAACATCACAATGCCTCCGGAAGAAATGAAAGAATGGAATGGAATGAACGGAGGGAAACAAGATCTTGAAAGAACACGCTTACAAGAAATGCTACAACGGAGTTGTTGGAAAGCCAACAACAAAAAGAATAAGCTTGTAGTGGGCTTATGGAAACATCTCAACACTTGAGGTGAAATTCTGCCACTAACGAAAAACAATTGCTTGTTTGAGATCAAACAAGAGATGAAAACTTCTTTCGCCAAGAGGATAGGATAAAACTCGGAACATTGATAAGCACCCCAAATAGCAACACTCCTTAGGGAAGGCTTTAGGTGAAATCTATACCAAGATAACTCCAAAGAAGAGATTGATGGATTTAAAATACGTCATTCTTGACAACATGTGAATCATGAAACATGAAGGAAATTGTCAAGAGTGACATATCACCATCTCACAAGATAAGGTAGGAATACTTGCACTTCGGATGCAAGATGAAGAATGCTTGAACTCCTCAAAACAAAACATGTGTTGGGCACCATGTTTATTTAGAGTATAGCTTGGCGGGTCATAACTTCGAGAGAAATCTTGAAGACCAATTGAAGAATGAAAAGAATCCTTGATGAACCACCATGTAGAGCCTCCATGAAGAACTCCGGTAATAAAAGGATGATAGAAAGAAAGAGAAGTTGAAAACACAAGGTGAAGCCTTGTGATGATTTAGATGGAGCTTTGCGATGAGATAATTGAGAGAGCTTGGAACTCCGAAAAGAAAGATGAAGCCTCTCGAACCGAGAATGTGATATGATGACCAACTCCGGAAAGAAAGATGAATCACTTGTAATCAAGAATTTATTCATCATGAATAATCTCCGTAAAAAGAATTGAGTCACCTCGAGGAAATAAGAATAAGATTTACTGTATGCTTATCCTTCATCAAATTTAATTGATGACAAGCAACGGATTTGGCATACTACTTATTCCCATTGAAAAAGGATTGAGAAAGATATAGCGCAAACTTGAGAAGGTATAGATGGAACCACCGGTGGGATTTGGAAACAACGAATGAATTGGTATGATAACAATGGAAGAGGAATGTTGGACGAACCACCGTAAGAATTGAAAATGAAAGTAGCAAAGGCACAATTCACCGGAAAGAATGAAGATACTTGAGGGGATTTAGATACAAGTGAACAAAGAGATCATGAGCTTATTAGAGAATACTTGAATGATGCACCGGTAGAATATGGAGAAGGAGAGCTAAAAGCTGAGAATGAATAAGCCCAAAATGATGGCCTTCGTAGGAATAAAATGGAAAGAACTCACGAAATTCTTCGGATGGGTGAAAAGAATTCTCACAATCGAAAAAAATTATGAGGATGGCATGAAGCTAGAACCATGAATCTTCAAGAGAATGGACCAAGATTTAGAGGAAACACTTCTTCGGTCTTCACATGTTGAGAATGATGACGAGAACCACCCTTAATTTTGGAGATACTCCAGGAGAATGAAAAACAAAGAGGTTGAGCCAACAAGGAAAAATAATTTGAAATCGATCTTGGAAAACATCTGACTGATGAAATTCATTCTTACGTCACACTTGAAAAGAATTTGTGAATGGCTCCGGGAAAATTAGAAGAGTCAGATAAGATCCTGGGAAAAGACCTGTGGGTTAGGGCCCACTCAAAATAAAACACCGTTGGAAATGATTTTAAAGAGAAATTGCACCGGTTGAATTAAATGGCTTGAATGAGATAACAATCTCCAAATAGCTTGAATGGATTAAGAATGGAAACACCAATCTTCTGAGATATCTTCAACACTCCGGAACAAATGAATAGCAAGAGGTGAGTGATTAAGAGGTGCATCGACATGAGAAAGCATTAGGAACGAGGAAAGGAATATGATGAATATCGAAAGCTTGAACTGGATCTACCGGAGAAGAAACAACAACGAAGGATGATGAACTTGAAACTGTTGAGCATCTTCATCGGAAATCACCGGATAAGAACATCGAAAGAAAAGAATGAAGAGACTTCCCACAAATAAAAGGATACATGATTAAGAAATCCGAGTCCTTGAAGAAAAAAGGTGGGAGGGCGGGAAAACAAAGGCAACTTGGGGAAGATGGAACAAACACCATTGAGAAAACATATAATTGATCTTACGGATGTTGAAAATGATCGGATCCACTTGAAGAGAAGCACACCGGCTGGAAAAGAGTTGACATGACAACCTCAGTGATATTAGTACTCCCATAGAAATATGAGAACACCGTTTAGAAAAGGTATGGAATCAACACTTGACATTGAATGAACTCGAATACCACAACTCAAAACAAAACAAAGGATTGGCTTGCAGAATAAGCTGAAACAAATACATATGATAGAGAATTACCCAATCCCATATCATGCATCTGTCGGAAAGATATTCTAGGAGCTACTTGAATTCCCACCTATAAACTCCCGAAATTTTCTGGTTATGCAATCTGGTGTTGGGGATACAGGGGAAGCAATATATCTCACCCAAACTAACAATCCCTACATCCAGCTGTATCCATCCGTCAACACATAACCAAGAAACCTTCGGAAATCGTGTACCTCAACCTTCGAAAAGCATCCGTTATACGAGCTATGGCAATACTCCCGAACTCCCCAGTACTGGGTGGCATCGAGGTTATCTCACCAACAACTGCATAAAAGAGATTTTCGATGTCGGCAAAACTTAGGTATTCCAGAACTGCAACGATAAAATTGTGACGATAACACCTCGGAGCTCAACTCCCCGGGTTACTTCCACATAAAAGACAGGAGGTACCAAGAACAATGTTCTCGTCACAAAACCATCGGAACGATTCCAAGATACCCGCACGATCCTAAATTTTTTTTAGTGAAATTTGAGGAGAGGAAAGACAAAACATCTACGTCAGTAGTCCTCACCAGAGCGATGAAGGGGGATGAGGAGTAAAAAGAATCCTACTCTCCGATATATATAATCCTAAGACTCAAAAATAGTTTTCTTCTAGACTCAACAATGACCAACAATCAAGGGGGCTCCTATGGTCGGTCGAGGCTCTGATTACCAACTTGTCACGCCCAATATGCGACCCTATCCAAAAGGAACTCGAAGGTCCCACCAAGGATAGACCCGCATATTGAAACGCTTTTGCAAGGTGGATATCATTACATCAACATTACATAATAGATGGGGATACATACAAGAGGCATAGAATGCCACATGAATACAACATCACAATACATAAGAGCACCATCCGACTACGGATGAAACACAAACAGAAACTCAAATGACAACCACCCTACTAGCCCAGGCTGCCGACCTGGAACCTATCCCCTGATCGAAGAAGAAGGAGAAGGAGAACTCCAAAACAAGTAAACATCGCTCTCGCGTCATGATCATCGCATAACCTGTACCTGCAACTGTTGTTGTAGTAATCTGTGAGCCACGAGGACTCAGCAATCCCATTACCATGGGTATCAAGACTAGCAAAGCTTAAAGGGAAAGGAAGGGGTAAAGTGGTGAGGTTGCAGCAACGATTAAGCATATATGGTGGCTAACATACGCAAATAAGAGTGAGAAGAGAGCAAGCGGAACGGTCGTGAAGCTAGCAATGATCAAGAAGTGATCCTGAACTCCTACTTACGTCAAACATAACCCAAAAACCGTGTTCACTTCCTGGACTCCGCCGAAAAGAGACCATCACGGCTACACACACGGTTGATGCGTTCTAACTCGGATCTGGTGTCAAGTTATCTACAACCGGACATTAACAAATTCCCATCTGCCCATAACCGCGGGCATGACTTTCGAAAGTTTATACCCTACAGGGGTGACCCAACTTAGCCCATGATAAGCTCTCGCGATCAACGAAGGATATTCCTTCTCCCAGGAAGACCCGATCAGACTCGGAATCCCGGTTTACAAGACATTTCGAGAATGGTAAAACAAGACAAGCAAAGCCGCCCGATGTGCCGACAAATCCTGATAGGAGCTGCACATATCTTGTTCTCAGGGCACACCGGATGAATAGTACGTACAACTAAAACCAGCCCTCAAGTTGCCCCGAGGTGGCGCTGCAACTGGCTCTAGTTTGGACCAACACTCGAAGGAGCACTGGCCCGGGGGGGGCTAAAATAAAGATGACCCTCGGGCTCCGAAAACCCAAGGGAAAAAGGGCTAGGTGAGGCAAATGGTAAAACCAAGGTTGGGCCTTGCTGGAGGAGTTTTATTCAAAGCGAACTGTCAAGGGGGTCCCATAAATCACCCAACTGCGTAAGAATGCAAAATCCGGGAACGTAACACCGGTATGACGAAAACTAGGGAGGCAAGAGTGGAACAAAACACCAGGCATAAGGCCGAGTCTTCCACCCTTTACCAAGTATATAGATGCATTAATTAAAATAAGAGATATTGTGATATCCCAACATAATCCTGTCCATCATGGGGCAATCTTCAACTTCACCTGCAACTAGTAACGCTATAAGAGGGCTGAGCAAAGCGGTAACATAGCCAAGCAATGGTTTGCTAGGAAGGGTGAAAAATGTTAGAGGCTGACATGGCAATTTGGGAGGCTTGAGGAACAAGTGATAGGTAGCGCAGCATAGCGATAGAATGAAGCAACTAGCATAGCAATGATAGTAGTGAGATCCAGGGTAGCGGTCATCTTGCCTGAAATCCCGCTAGGAAGAAGAATGAGTCCATGAAGAAGACAAGTGAAAGTAGTCGAACGAATCCTCACAATCACAACATTACCGGAACTAAGAAGCAACACCGGAAAGAAACAAACAACATGGTAAATGTATGAGCATAAACATGGCATGATGCGCAAACAAGCATGATGCATGTCAGGTTTAATGAGGCATGGCATGGCAAAGTGCAACAAACAATACTACAAGTTAAGTGGAGCTCAATATGCAACTAGTTGCATATTGACAAAACACCACATGCAATTATTTAGTTTGATGTCGTTATAAGCTACTCAACAATATTAAATGTTGTTAAACATGGAAAGAGGTGAGGCATAAGTAAACTAACTAATTAGTTATGAAATAAATCATTTTAA
Source organism: Triticum aestivum (assembly GCF_018294505.1). Taxonomy (NCBI): domain Eukaryota; kingdom Viridiplantae; phylum Streptophyta; class Magnoliopsida; order Poales; family Poaceae; genus Triticum; species Triticum aestivum. Next base: position 428,516,081 of record NC_057801.1, read on the forward strand.
CATGTCATTTGAGCAAATTTAATCAAACAACATTTTAAACATTTTAAACATGGATGAAAGTGGCATATTATTAATCTACACAAAATTCTAAGCATTTTACATGTTTAAAGTTTTACATGTGATGCATAGATCATGAGTTATTATATGCATGAAGTGCAAGGGGGTTTCTGCAAATCTGTTAAATCACTGGATAATGTCAAAATTCGCAGGCAGGGAAAAAAATACATCGGGCCGAATCTGGAGCTACAGGAACTTTGGAGGCCCACCCTGGGCTGAGGCCCAGTCGGTGGAGGAGGCTGGCTAAGGAGGTCGGACGCGGGCTGGCTTGGTTCTGGCCCAGGAGGCGAAGGAATTGGGCAGGCCGCGGTCAACGGGCGCGGCTGGACCGAGCAGGACGAAGCGCTCGCTCGTCTCTGACGAGAGGAAGCAGGGGGCAGCAGGGTGAAGCAGAGGAGCAACAGAGGGACTTGCGGCATCGGCGGACCTCCGGGAAGAAGATGGCGGCGGCTGGGCGGAGTTGTGGGCGAGGAGCGGCGGCACGGCGGCGGGATCCGGCCAGGAAGGGCCTGCAGGCGGCGGCTCCATGTACTTGCGGGGCGGCGAGTCGATGTGGGGTCGAGCGTCGCTCGATGCAGAGGCGATGCAGCAGCTGGGATGGATGACGGGGCGCAAATCCGGTCCCCGGAGGTGGGTCTGGACAGTGGTGCCGGACGAGCTCGAGCTCCGGGTGCCATGGCGTCGCTGTTCCTGTCCAGGACAAGAGAGGAAGAGCAGGGGGTTAGAGAGAGAGATGGAGAGTGCAGGAAAGGAGAAGCAGAGGGATGAGGGAGAGGCCTGGAGCGGCTGCTGGTCAGTGGTGGCAGCGCCGGTGCCGGACGACGAAGGCGAGGTGGAGGAGCACGGGGAGCGAGAGGTTCGCGGGGCCTCTGCTTGCGGGAGGCTGGGAGCGAGGCTTCGGGCATGGTGGTTGGATGGATCTGACTGGTGGTGTGCGGTGGTTGGTAGGGCACGGAAGGCGAGGAAGATCAGGAGCGGCTGGCCGGTGGATGGATGCATCGGGAGGATCCCAAGGTGGGAGAGGAGTGGCGGCGGGGAGAAGGATTGGATGGGACAGCTCTCCTAGTATCTAGGGTTAGGCTAGTTATATAGTGAGTGGGTTAGATTAGGGGCGACCTAGTCCCTCTGATGGAAATCAGACGGTCTGAGAAAAATATGCTAGGAGAGTCCAAGGAGGAACCGATGATGATCTAGGGAAGTTAGGGGATGATCCGGACCCAACGGTGACGACAGAGAGGGTCGGGTAAGTTTCGAACACGCACACGAGGGTGCTGCGAGCTGGCAAGAGAGGTTAGGTGGTCACCCGAAGCGAAAACCCGAATGGCCTTGGAACGGTCAACGAAAGCAAGGGGGGGCGCGGCAACTACGAACGGTTGCAAGCTTGATGAAAACATGCAGATGCAATGCACATGATGCCATGAGATGAGATGTATGACATGAATAAAATGCAAAACAAAAGAAAAAACCCAAGCACGAAGGAAATATCATATCGCATCTCCGGAAAAGGCAAGAGTTGGAGTTAGGAATATGGAAAGTTGAATCTGGGGCGTTACAAAATGCCTCCTATAAACATGTCAATTTTTGTGGAGTGCATTGGGTTTGCAAGTACACACCAAATAGGGAAGATAGATATTGCAAGAGGCATAAGTACTTAGAAACTAAATTGTTGCAAGAAAGGCTAGATGTTTGGGTTGAAGATTTAAATTATCTTGGTCATACTTGTGGACTTTGTAGTGAAAGTGGTCATTTAGCCATCCGATGCAAATTGTTTCATGATCTAATAATGTCCAAAAATTGTGATGACTTGATTTCCCTTGCACATTATAATGAACTTAGTTTGCTTATTGGCTATGAAGAAATGAAACGTATAACCAACTATCTCCCAGATTTTGCCCGTTATAAACTTCTTGGTTTTGAACTAGAGGAAATTTATATGTATTGTGCGGTGAATTGCATTGAAAATCCTTATATTGCCAATTACATAAAGAAAAGAAAACAAATAGAAGATGAAGAGAATACTAATGAAAGGGAAGAGACTTCCCAATATCCTCCTATTATTTCTTATGATGAATCAGGTAATGAGGAGGAACCTTCCTTCTATTCAACCAATCTCATTATTAAGGAGCTCCAAAAAGAGGATTGAACCCACACATGATGTGGTGAAGAAGAAGAAAAGAAAAAGGAAGAGAGGTAAAAAGGTATCTCTCCCAAATAGAGTTGCTCCTATTATTGTTGTGCCTCATGAAAATGAATCAAAAATAATTGTGGAAGATGATGCACTTGATGATGATCTCGTTATGCCTATCGCTTGTTGTAATGATTATGATTGGGAAGATAATGATACTTCTTATGATCTTGAAAATCTTTTTGGTACTTGCTTGGAATATGACAATTGCTATACTATTGGTGCTATCCATACTATTAATGATGAGAGTGATTATGCTTATGATATGAAAAGGCCGAAGCTTGGGGAAGCTATGTTTAATGAGGATGACATATTTGAGAATATATTTGCTGCAATTAGTGTTTGTCCCAAGCTTGGGGATGCTATGTTTAATACTGATGATATTTTTAGCCTCAGAAGTTTTGATATGCAAAGTTGTTATGATGAAAGCATGCCACCTATCTATGATGATTATTGTGATGACACGTATGCTTTAAATAATAACGATAACCATGAAACGTGTCATCTTGATCTTAATTTTCAATCATATGATAGTTATTTTGTTGAGTTTGCTCCCACTACTATTCATGAGAAGAATTTTGCTTATGTGGAGAATAGTAAATTTTATATGCTTGTAGATCATGAAAAGAATGCTTTAGGTGCTGGTTATATTGTTGAATTCATTCATGATTCTACTGAAAATTATTATGAGGGAGGAACATATGCTTGTAGGAATTGCAATAATATCAAGTTAACTCCCTATGTGCTTAAATTCTTGAAGCTATGCTTGTGTTACCTTCCTATGCTAGTTGATTATTGTTCCCATAAGTTGTTTGATCACAAAATACCTATGCATAGGAAGTGTGTTAGACTTAAAAGTGCTAGTCATATGCTTCATGATGCTCCCGTTATGTTTCAATTCTTATCTTTTATGTGAGCATCATTGTCATCATCATGCCTAGCTAGAAAGGCATTAAAGAAAAGCGCTTGTTGGGAGACAACCCAATATTTATACTTACTGTTTTTGTGTGTCCACATGATTATGATACTGTAGTAATCATGTTTTATAGCTTTTGTTTCAATAAAGTGCCAAGTAGAACCTTTGGGAAGACTTGGGTGAAGTTTATGTGATCTTGCTGTGAAAAATAGAAACTTTAGCGCTCACGAGATTAGCTGCCATTTTTTTTACTAGAGAGTGCTTTTAGGTTAATTATTTTTGCAGATGATTAATAGACAAATTTCTCGGGTCCAGCAATTTATTTTATAATTTTTGGTGTTCCAGAAGTATACGTTTGATACAGATTACTACAGACTGTTCTGTTTTTGACAGATTCTGTTTTCATTGTGTTGTTTGCTTATTTTGATGCATTTATGGCTAGTATTAAGTGGTATGAACCATAGAGAAGGTGGAATACAGTAGGTTTTACACCAATATGAATTTAGAATGAGTTCATTACAGTACCTAAGTGGTGGTTTTATTTTCTTATACTAACGGAGCTTACGAGTTTTGTGTTGAGTTTTGTGTGGTTGCTGTTTTCAAGTTTTGAGTAAAGATTCGATGGACTATGGAATAAGGAGTGGCAAGAGCCTAAGCTTGGGGATTCCCAAGGCACCCCAAGGTAATATCCAAGGACAACCAAGAGCCTAAGCTTGGGGATGCCCCGGAAGGCATCCCCTCTTTCGTCTTCGTTCATTGGTAACTTTACTTGGAGCTATATTTTTATTCACCACATGATATGTGTTTTGCCTGGAGCGTCATTTATTTTGTTAGTTTTTGCTTGCTGTTAGTTAGAATAAGGTTTTGCATCTTTATTTTCAATAAAAGTGTCAAGGATAGCCTTTGCCATGCATATCTTGCTAGTATACATGTTGCTGTTTGAAAACAGAAAGTTTACCGCTGTTGCAAAAATTCCCTAGAAAAGTCAGAGAATGGTATAACGATGAATCTTTTTTAATATTGAGATCTGATAAATTTATCACAGTGGGAATTTTAGTTCATAATTTTTGGAGTCAGGTAAGTATTGATACTCTTGTATTCTTTACAGACTATACTGTTTTGGCAGATTGCTGTTATGTTTGCATTGTTTGCATATGTTTGCTTGTTTAATGATTCTATTTAAGGATAGTAGTATTAAATATGCAGAGGCATTTAGTATGAAATGTTGAGTAATAATGTCAGTGATTTGTTACAGTAGAAAATGATAAGGTTTTGCATTGGTTTATACTAACCTATCTCACGAGTTCTTGTTGAGTTTGTTGTGAATGAAGCTTTTGATAAAAAGAAGAGAAACCATGATATGAGAGGAATTAAGGAGACACAAAAGTTCAAGCTTGAGGATGCCCAAGGCACCCCAAGATAATATTTCAAGAACTCTCAAGCATCTAAGCTTGGGGATGCCCAAGGCACCCCGGTAGGCATCCCACCTTTCTTCTTCAACAACTATCGGTTAGTATCGGTTGAGCCTAAGTTTTTGCTTCTTCACATTAGTTGTGCTATCCTTGCAATGTCATTTTTTTTGCTTTGCTTGATGTTTGAATAAAGTTTCAAGATCTGAAATTATTAAATGGGAGAGTCTTCACATAGTTGCATAATTATTCGACTACTCATTGATCTTCACTTATATCTTTCGGAGTAGTTTTTGTTATTGCCCATAGTGCTTCACTTATATCTTTTGAGCGTGATAATTTTGCTCTAGTACTTCACTTATATGTTTTCGAGCACGGTGATGGATTTGTTTTAAAGAAACTATTGATATCTCATGCTTCACTTAGATTATTTTGAGAGTCGTTAATAGCATGGTAATTTGCTTAATGTTAATATACTTGGTATTCAAGATATGTGAAACTTTCTTTTGAGTGCGTTGAATACTAAGATAAGTTTGATGCTTGATAATTGTTTTGAGGTATGGAGGTAGTAATATCAAAGTCGTGCTAGTTGAGTAGTTGTGAATTTGAGAAATGCTTGTGTTGAAGTTTGCAAGTCCCGTAGCATGCACGTATGGTTAAAGTTGTGTAACAAATTTGAAACATGAAGTGTACCTGGCTTGTGCATCCTTATGAGTGGCGGTCGGGGACGAGCGATGGTCTTTTCCTACCAATCTATCCCCCTAGGAGCATGCGCGTAGTACTTGATTTTTGATGACTTCTAAATTTTTGCAATAATTATATGAGTTCTTTTGACTAATGTTGAGTCCATGGATTATACACACTTTTACCTTTCCGCCTTTGCTAGCCTCTTCGGTACCGTGCATTGCCATTTCTCACCTTGAGAGTTGGTGCAAACTTCGCCGATGCATCCAAACCCCGTGATACGATACGCTCTATCACACATAAACCTCCTTATATCTTCCTCAAAAGAACCACCATACCTACCTATCATGGCATTTCCATAGCCATTCCGAGATATATTGCCATGCAACTTCCATCATCATATTCATGACATACATTACTTTTGTCATATTGCCATTGCATGATCATGTAGTTGACATCGTATTTGTGGCAAAGCCACCATGCATTATTTTTCATACATGTCACTCTTGATTCATTGCACCATCCCGGTACACCGCCGGAAGCATTCATATAGAGTCATATCTTGTTGTAAGTTTCGAGTTGTAATCCTTATATTGTAATCAATAGAAGTGTGATGATCGTCATTATTAGAGCATTGCCCGAACAAAAAAAAGAGAAAGGGCAAAAGAAAAAAAAGAAGGCCCAAAAAAAAGAAAATAAATAAAAAGGGCAATGCTACTATCTCTTTTTCCACACTTGTGCTTCAAAGTAGCACCTTGTTCTTCATGTAGTGAGTCTCATATATTGTGCTTCAAAGTAGCACCTTATTCTTCATGTAATGAGTCTCATAAGTTGTCTTTTTTATACTAGTGGGAATTTTTCATTATAGAACTTGGCTTGTATATTCCTACGATGGGCTTCCTCAAATGCCCTAGGTCTTCATGAGCAAGCAAGTTGGATGCACACCCACTAGTTTTCTTTTGTTGAGCATTCATAGCTCTAGTGCATCCGTTGCATGGCAATCCCTACTCCTCATGTTGACATCAATTGATGGGCATCTCCATAGCCCGTTGATTATCCTCGTCAATGTGAGACTTTCTCCTTTTTTTGTCTTCTCCACACAATCCCCTTCATCATATTCTATTCCACCCATAGTGCTATATCCATGGCTCACGCTCATATACTGCGTGAAGGTTGAAAAAGTTTGAGATTATTTAAGTATGAAACAATTTCTTGGCTTGTCATCAGGGGTATAGAAGTTCGGAACATCTTTGTGTGACAAAAATGAAGCATATCCTAACTATATGATTTTGTAGGGATGAACTTTCTTTAGCCATGCTATTTTGAGAAGACATGATTGCTTTGATTAGTATGCTTGAAGTATTATTATTTTTATGTCAATATGAACTTTTGTCTTGAATCTTTCGGATCTGAATATTCATACCACAATTAAGAAGATTTACATTGAAATTATGCCAAAGTATCACTCCGCATCAAAAATTCTTTTTTATCATTTACCTACTCGAGGACGAGCAGGAATTAAGCTTGGGGATGCTTGATACGTCTCCAACGTATCTATAATTTTTTATTGCTCCATGCTACTTTATCTATTGTTTTATGCAATATTGGGCTTTATTATCCACTTTTATATTATTTTTGGGACTAACCTATTAACCGGAGGCCCAGCCCAGATTTGCTGTTTTATGCCTATTTCAGTGTTTCGAGGAAAAGGAATATCAGATGGAGTCAAAACGGAACGAAATCAATTGGAGAAGTTAATTTTGGAAGGAAACCCACCAGATGGACTTGGACTCCACGTCAGAAGATACGGGAGGTGCTCAAGAGGGTGGGGGGCGCGCCCCCCTGCCTCATGGGGCCCCCGTAGCTCCACCGATGTACTCCTTTCACCCATATACACCTACGTACCCTAAAACTTCCAAAACAGAAGATAGATCGGGAGTTCCACCGCCGCAAGCCTCCAGAGCCACAAAAACCAATCGGGACCCTATTCCGGCACCCTGCCGGAGGGGGGAACCCTCACCGGTGGCCATCTTCATCATCCTTGCGCTCTCCATGACGAGGAGGGAGTAGTTCACCCTCGGGGCTGAGGGTATGTACCAGTAGCTATGTGTTTGATCTCTCTCTCTCTCTCGTGTTCTCTCTCATGTTCTCTCTCGTGTTCCCTCTATGGCACGATCTTGATGTATCCCGAGATTTGCTATTGTAGTTGGATCTTATGATGTTTCTCCCCCTCTACTCTCTTGTGATGAATTGAGTTCCCCTTTGAAGTTATCTTATCGGATTGAGTCTTTATGAGAACACTTGATGTATGTCTTGCGTGGGATAACCGTGGTGACAATGGGTTATTCTATTGATCCACTTGATGTATGTTTTGGTGATCAACTTGCGGGTTTCGTGACATTTGGAACCTATGCATAGGGGTTGGCACACGTTCTTGACTCTCCGGTAGAGACTTTGGGGCACTCTTGAAGTACTTTGTGTTGGTTGGATGAATCTGAGATTGTGTGATGCATATCGTATAATCATGCCCACGGATACTTGAGGTGACAATTGAGTATCTAGGTTACATTAGGGTTTTGGTTGATTTGTGTCTTAAGGTGTTATTCTAGTACGAACTCTTTTATAGATCGATCCGAAAGAATAACTTTGAGGTGGTTTCGTACCCTACCATAATCTCTATGTTTGTTCTCCGCTATTAGTGGCTTTGGAGTGACTCTTTGTTGCATGTTGAGGGCTTGTTATATGATCTATCTATGTTATTATTGTTGAGAGAACTTAAACTAGTGAAAGTATGAACCCTAGGCCTTGTTTCCTATCATTGCAATACCATTTACGCTGACTTTTACCACTTGTTACCTTGCTGTTTTTATTATTTCAGATTACAAAAACCTATATCTACTATCTATTTTGGACTTGTATCTTCATCTCTTCGCCGAACTAGTGCACCTATACAATTTATCATTGTACTGGGGGTGTTGGGGACACGAGACTCTTTGTTATTTGGTTGCAGGGTTATTTGAGAGAGACCATCTTCATCCTACGCCTCCTACGGATTGATAAACCTTAGGTCATCCACTTGAGGGAAATTTGCTACTGTCCTACAAACTTGTGCACTTGCAGGCCCAACAACGTCTACAAGAAGAAGGTTGTGTAGTAGACATCATACACCACTGGAAGTGAATGGGCTCTTGTACGTTGGTGGATGAGCAGTCTAGGGTTTCAAGAGGGGAGGGGTAGAAAGGCCGATGAAGTATGGACGGTGTGAGGTAAGATGCTCTGGTGCTATGGAGTTAGTCATTTTTGCGGGAGGGGGAGGGAAAATGGGGGTGCCGTGTGGTGGGGGGAACAGGAAGATACCAAAGCAGACCCGACCAATTATGTAGATGAGGGCAGTATTGTAACTATTGGTCTCCGTGCACCAAGGACAAAAGGGGAATTCGCATGCTAAAGTCTAGGTGGCAGAAATTTTAGAAGGAGGCGGGAGATTTTGCTGCCCGCAGGATCATTCATATCCAGTTTCAACTAATTTTGGACCGTGCTAGCAGGAAGGTCATGCGAGACTTTGTACATGGGGCACCAGTCAGCAGTTAATAACTGGTGTGAAGTCCACCCCAAAAAAAAGACAATAACTCGAGATGATGCGCCGATAACTTGGGCGTTCACATGGGCGCGTCCAATCGTATGGGTGTAGAGGCGCGTTCACAAAAAAGGGATCAAACGCTCAGCCTATGTATTTCTTGTGTAAATAGATAATTCAGTGCCATTGGTTATTTACTTTAAACATAATGCATTGACATGTTAGTGTAGAGGCACACACAAAGAAATGGATATTATAGTCCCACAAAAGAAATGGATATTGTAGTCTGCTACTTAAAAGTGTTACCTCATATGATTACATAGCCTCCATTTCATTAATTGCATACCCGTTGAATTCATATATTAATATTACATATATTACTTCATAATAGAACCTTAAATCATCCAAGACTAGTGAATTTTAATGCAAGAGTAACAATGGTGCATGTACATGATAGCTACATTGGTTGTTTAAAGGAACAACACTGTAACTTTGGCATGCACAATTGAAAAGGTTTATTTGGATAGAAAAAAATGTGATATGTGAGTGTCCAATCTTTATAGCGTTGAATCGATATTGTACCTTTGGCCACGATACAAAGTAGATATTGATTTATGTTCAAGCGATGCACGTCCACGATCGGTAGATAGTGATACGTGAATGAATTGTGCAATCTCTCTCACTCGCATACATATCTCATTTTCCTGTGGGCATCATAATCACACATGCGCACTTCATGTATTTCTCTCCCTTCGTCAAGGTTAGAATTCGTCTTTCTACCCCGTACTACAAGTCTCTCACACAGAAACACATATGCTCTCTCTGTCGAACATGCACACCCCTTTAATTCCGCCCACCCACAGCCACAAATGTCTCAAAGTATAATTATGTCTCTCACACATATGCCTAAGGTTAACTCGAGTTCCAGAACCATATGAATACATACAATGGGATTCCAGCAGAGCACCTTTTGTTTTGAGATTTTGCTCTCACACACACACACACACACACACACAAACAAACACGCGCGCGCGCGTGCATGCGTACACATTGTATCTCGCTTCATTTTTTCTGGCACTTGCATGCACACCATTTGTTTACTTGGTGAAGCTTTAAGTATGCCTCGCACACATGCTATCTACCTATCCCTTAATATAGCTAGATATGTGTCACAGAAACTCCTTCTCCCTACTAGCAAGATGCCCATGCGTTGCACAGAACATCAAGATGCATTTGTATGAGTAGTTTATCTTGCAGGAGAAAAGGATGAACGAGGGAATGCCTTATTTGTAAATATGGAGAGGGGTGTGGGTAACTTTTTGCAAAATTGCCATAGTTTCCTTCCTATCTGTCGGATATAAATCGGATGGCCTATATTGCAGGATATAAATCGTCTGTTTTTATAAGAGTAGAGATATGTAAGTGTCATTGCCCCCCCCCCACACACCCACACACACACTTCCCGGCACCGAAGGAGTAGGGTGAAACCTCGATCTTGATACTAATCTATCGACTGGCTTCTCTCAAACACACACACA
>NC_057801.1:428526772-428537373 GCF_018294505.1 Triticum aestivum
ACACACTGCCCAACACCGAAGGAGTAGGGTGGCACCTCAACCTTGATAGCAATCTATCTACTCATCTTTCAAACACACACACACTCGCTAGTTGTGCCTTTGTGCCTACCGCGCACACTCTCGATACGTCTTTCTCTCCCTCCCCCTCCCTCCCACCCCAACAATGACAACAGAAGGGTGACAACTCGATCTGATCTTAATATGTCAATTGGTTTCTCTCTCAAACATTGTGTCTCTGTGCCTCGCTCACACTCGATACGTCTTTTTCTCCGTAGCCCCCTCGATATGTAGACTTCTCGCACGCGCACAACTTTAGTGACGATGACGCTGAACCTAGTGTGCCTCGTTTTTACCGGCCTCATGTGTTTTCACCCTGTTTTCTGTTAATTAGCAAGGCAACCTTTTCTTTGTTACTACTAGTGAATCTGAAATCATTCGGGGCAGACATAAAATATATCACTTCAACCCAATTATCGCAGTAACTATTTGAAAAGAAACTAGCTAGATGCCCGTGCGTTGCATGGAACACCAAGATGCATTTGTATGAGTAGTTTATCTTGTGAGAGAAAATGATGAATGTGGGAAGGCCTTATTTGCGAATGTGGAGAGGGGTGTGGGTATATTTTTGCAAAATTGCCATAGTTTCCTTCCTATCCGTTAGATATAAATCCGACGGCCTATATTGCAGGATGGCACGCACACCATCATCACCCACTATGTTTCCTACTCCCTTCGTTCCAAAATATTTGTCTTTTTAGAGATTTCAAGAAGTGACTACACACGGAGCAAAATGAGTGAATCTACACTCTAAAATATGTCTACATACACATCTGTATGTGGTAGTCCAATTGAAATCTAAAAAAGACAAATATTTAGGAATGATGGAGTATAAGAGTAGACATGGAGATATATCTCCAGCATGGTCTACAACAAAAATGTGTTGGACTGGTTAGCGCCGGATGCTCGCAACGCGGTGACCTGAGTTCGAATTCTGTCTTTAACTTTAGATTTTTATATTATATATTACTTAGTTAATATATACTTCTTTCGCTACTGTACTGACAGTGGAACCCACAAAGTACTTAGAATACAATATTAAGGATGGACTTGTTTCTTTTTAACTTTCTATACGAAGTTGTAGCCACACTGCAAGTCACATGTACACTATACATGCAATTAACTTTTTATAGAGGGAGAATCATACACGCAATTAACTCAAATGGATTGGATGTCACTCTATTATTTCCAGCATAAGAGCATCTCCAACGGCAGCTGGCAAATTTCCTCCCGCTTCCTTCCATGGAGGACGACATGAAACGCCTGCGGCATACATTTTCACAACTCTAACCAACCAGATGAAATTCGTGCAAACACAGACTGATTTCATATAAACATGAAGGATTTCACATAAAAAAGCCGGATCTTCATATAAACATGATGGATTTCATTACCTTTACATGAACTAAACGGTGCTAGTCCAGCTCTCTTGGTATAATTAATACTCCCTCCGTCTGGAAATACTTGTCCTAGAAATGGATGTATCTAGACTTATTTTAGTTATAGATACATACAATTTATCCATTCTCAGAACACATATTTTTCGCCAGCTGGAGAGGGAGTACCTAATATAAATGGTCGCCCGCGGATCCCTTTGTCTTCCTCATGTCCGGCAGACACTTGAGGGGTCGACGAAGGTCCTCGGAAGAAACGAAGCAGCAAAGAAACCACCTGAATGCGCAGTCGTCGCCTTGGCAGTGGCCTTCATGGGACCCAAGTGGCGGCGGCCTCCCGTGTTCTACTTCTCCTTGATGATGGCGGCGGACAGGGAGAAGCTGGCCACCGACCCGTCGCTCTCCATGCACCCGGCTTCTCTCTCTGCCTCCATGGCGCTGTCGCAGGCACGGGATGCGTGGCCGCAGGCACGGGAGGCGCGACCACCACAGACATTGGTGGTGTGGTACGATGCAGTGGCGACAACGCACGTACCGGCGTGGACCAACTCGCCACTCCTCATCGAGCTGAGCTGGAGCAGCGAGTTGCTAAACCACGCGCCTACTTGGGGCGGCAACTCGCTCCGTCGGGCCACGCAAGGTTGGTGAAGCACCGAGCGGCCTCGCCCATATCCAGAGGGTTCAGCGGGCCACCCAGCCGGGTAGTATGCCGGAGAATGGCTCCTCGGAAGCCATCAGAAGAGTGTAGAAAATGGTGAAGGAGGAGATGGGGGAGCGTGGAGGGGTGCGATCCTTGCCCGCTATATGTCTGGCCTCGTATAAATAGAGGACGGACGATAGGAGCTTGGTTGGCGTTTGGCCTCGTTTAAACTGAGGGTGGACGGGAGGAGCTCGGCCGGTGTTGCATTTAATTCCGGCCCACTCATGAACGGACGTGTGGCCGGAGTAGGTTTCTCGGTTTGCATGCGGGTTTAACGGAGCGGTTTCCTGGAGGCGAGGAGGCGTGTTCAGTCGGGCATGTAGCGGGCGGCGCAATACTATTCGATTTAACATCGAGCAGTGTAGTTCCCGATATATGCAGACAAGGGAGGGGGTAGCGGTTCCCGAAATGTTGAATGGCCAATGCATCCTCCTTCAATTAATGCATGAGGGAAGTAATGGGAGGAGGACTGGGAAAAGAGGCTGCACGATGTGAATGCAACGCAGTTTGCACTCATATAAAGGCGCCCATCCATTCCAAAGCATCTACCACATCGTACGCACCTAGGCATTTGCCTAAGCACCTACACTAAGCGCAAAAGTGCTCACTCCAGACCCATGGCGGTGATGCGCGCGAGCGGCCAGTGGCTGTTCCAGATGGTCCACGACGCTGGCCTGCGACATGGCACCGAGGATCGTCTCCAGACGGTGTTGACGACCGGCTAGTGGATGGCCGCCGTCGACGCCAACTACAACTCTCAGTTGGACCAGATGATCGTTGCCACCACCAACAAGTTCACCATCCTCAAGAAGCTCGCGGATGACATTGTCGTACTCCTCCAGCCCGCGTGCCCCAGCTCCTCATTGCCTGCCACCCTAATCGGCCTCCATGGTCGGAACTTCTTTCAAGCACTGGTGGCCCTGCGATTGCCCACCGATGCCACGAAGAAAGTCCACCTGGAGGTCGCGTTCGCCGCGAGGCGCCTCGCCCTGCTAGAATTCGTCGACCTACACATCCACGTGTACGAGAAAATCGTGTACATAGGTATCTACAAGGCCAGTGAGGACGCTACGATGTTGGCCTTCCTCAACCGGCTGGAAGCGTTGGATGCCTTTACTGAGAAGCACCTTGACCTCGCCACAAAATTCGCTGCTCCTTAGCCGTCGGTCGCTGGCCCGGCGCACTAAGTTGAGGAGGAGGAGGTCATACATTGATGGATGCATCCTTCTTCTTGCCTCCTCTAACCACCACTACGATCGCATCATTGTGGCCTTCATTTTTGTTGTGCTATTGCATTCTCATTCCAGTCAATATCGACATGTGCGATCCCTTTGCTTAATTATATGCATCACTGTAACTAGTAGTCCATCCGTCAATTTATAAGTTGTGCTTACCATTTCCATCAAGTTCGTGCAACGCATGGGCATCTTGCTAGAAACACTAGAACATGTCGGACTACATGTGACCAAACCGACGATGCGCCAACCTAGCTAGTACGTACCCTGCTTATCTGGCGGAAATAGCCCCGCCCTAGCGTTTCCGATCATTATTTCTATCTATCGATCGTGCCAAGGAGCAGAACCAAATGTTACAATTTATACATGCTTCTCTACTCCTACTCCTATGAAAGACTCAATTGGTGATGGTGGTGTGTCTGCCATCCGTCGTTTCTGACCATTAGATCTGCATCTAACGGTTGTGAGGTAAGTTGTGGCATTTTTGCAACAATAGCCCACTTCTCTGCTCCAATTTGCAGAAAACCCCTTATTACCTTGAAATCAACCACATCACTCCCCCACCTCATCAAAACAGCCTGAGAAATATATTTTGAGTGAAAAGTAATATATCAGGAGTATATCAAAACAAGAGTGATTTCTTTCAAGTTTGTGAACAAGTACTACTATTCTACTACTTTGGATCCGTCACAACGCACAGGCACATTGCTAGTAAAAGGAAAAGGCCTGCCGCGTTCGCGTCGCACCCCCACATGCCCAGGAACCGGGAGTACCTCATGGCCCGTCCGGCACGCCACATAGCTTAGGGAAGGCGTGTTGCCTAGCATTTTCACTTCCGTGTGGGACCTCCATTGAGCAAACCGACTATTGGCAAACCGCACCCCGCCGGCTACCGGGTTGGAAAACAGAAATGAGGAGAAGATCTAGCTGTAGCACGGAAGCCAAGAAATTTTGTGTCGGATGGGGCTCATTGATAGAGTAGGAGCATTCGATACTACTACTCCTAATAGTACCAAGTTTTTACTATACAACTAGTACTACCACTATACAACTAGGTACGTGCACGACACAACATCATAGGAACAAAAAACGGGAAGATCTTGTTTGGGTGATTTATCTTTTTTTTAGTCAACGCAGTATGAATAATATGATGTGGGGGGCACCCATGAAGCTTATGTGGCTTGGCTACGAAATGTTAGAGAAAAATAAATAGATAATGTGTTTAGAGTGCACTCCACTAAATAGATATACTTTGGATCCATTGCAACGCACGGGCCGGCACATCTATATCTATACCCCTATATAGTGTGTGAATAACTTTGAAAGTTGGTCGTTGGATGAAGCTGGTACAAAGATGGCAAATCCGAGCACTATTGGCCGCTGGATATCATCTACATTCCACTAGATTCTGCCACATGTAGAATCTAGAAGACTCCATGGTTGAACTTAGGGTCCGTTTAGTTCATGACTAACTTTGCCACAACTAAGCTTTGATAAAGTGTGGCTACCACAAAAAGTGCGGCTAACAAAATGGTCACCACAAGTGTGGCAAGATTTGGCAAGAAGTTGAGTCTACGACATGTGGACCATGTAGCTAGAAAAGTGTGGCAAGCCACAAGTCTGGCAATGAACAAAACACATGCCTAAGATATTGTGGCATGCCTAAGCTTAGGCGTGGCAACCTTAGGATGCAAACCAAAAAGGCCCTTAAGCATAATGCACAAACCACCAGAATCTCATGCGTGCAATGCACATATACCTTACTAGTTGGTAGTAGTAAGAACCAAATTCCGGGTTTGGCACGAGCTCATACTACGGGAGCACCACAAGGTCTGCCGCATGAGTTACATTTCCCTCTTAGGGCCCACGGGACCGAGCTTCAGAGGCTTAGTGCACCGGCCTATGAGTCAATGACATGCGGACCTTAAATGCGGCTGGCTCACATGTCATTCTCATGGTGGTGGCATGGTTTGTGACTCACTCATTCGAGATGAACTGACCGGTGGTGGCGTGGCCATGGCAAGGGTGCCACAACTGGGTGTTACGAGGTGTAGATGGCCACACCGGTGGGTACTACCTCTTGTACATAAGTACTCCAATTTAGGATTGATGCCCGGGACGAAATGTGTCACAGCTGCTGGATGAAAATTCCATGGTGCGGGAGTACAGATCGGAGCACAGGAGCGGAGCAGGCAAACCACGTCCAATCGGGTCTAGATGTGGTAGAAACTTGATGGTCGCCGCAGTTCAGCTGGCCCGCATGTCATGCACACAAAGGCAGATGAGCGGTGGGGCCGAGAGGGATGAGGCGCACGTCGGGTGACGTCGTGCCGTGGGCTGGAGCGGCATCATGGAAATCGCGTGTGGGCGTGGCAGTGGTAGAAACAAGAAACGCGATGGTCGTCGTGGTTCAACTTCCATGGACAAGCTGTCATGTCTGCTGACACGTGTATATCAAAACTAGAGTGTTTATATTTCAAGCCCGTGAACAAGTATTATTCTACTACTTTGGATCCATTGCAACGCACGGGCCATCACATTGGTAGTAGTAGTATCTATGTCTATC
Organism: Triticum aestivum; assembly: GCF_018294505.1. Taxonomy (NCBI): domain Eukaryota; kingdom Viridiplantae; phylum Streptophyta; class Magnoliopsida; order Poales; family Poaceae; genus Triticum; species Triticum aestivum. The sequence continues at coordinate 428,532,725 of NC_057801.1, forward strand.
TCTACTCTACTCTTATAAAAAACAGAGTTGTTGATGATGGTGTGCCTGCCATCCTGCAGTATAGACTATCCGATTTATATGTGATGGATAGGAAGGAAATTATGGAAATTTTGCAAAAATATACCCACACCCCTCTCCGCATTTGCAAATTAGGCATTCCCTCGTTCATCCTTTTCTCCCACAAGATAAACTACTCATACACTAGTAAGGTACACATGCATTGAACACATGAGATTTGGAAACCAAATTATGAATAAATACACACTATAGCATGTGAAAGGAATATACACCGCGGTGTAACCCGCCGGATGTATGGCCCGGCTGGAGCTTGGCAACTCACTGGTGACCCGCCCGGACCTGGCGGTTTACAGGCAACCCGCCTGAACATTCTAACTCACTGGTGGCCCGGCGGGCGGGTCAGACAAACAAGAAGGCCCAAGGCCCAGATGGCCGGCTCATGCTATGGTGGGCCGGTCTATGAGGAAAGGCATAAGGAGTTTTTCCTTAAGGGGCAAGACTAGGATTCCGCTTGTTATAGAATAGTCCAAGTCCTACTAGGACTCCACATGTAACCTGCCCCTCTAACTTATATAAGGAGGGGCAGGGCACCCCAAGAGGGACATGCTGATATAATCTCTAAGGCTAGACACAATTAGGAGAGCTGTCTTATCCGGTGACTCCCTCATGAGCATAACGAGACCTAGCCACAAACATCATGTAGGGCTATTACCGGATGATATTTCCCGGGGCCCGAAGCTGTCTAAATCCTTGTCTCGTGTGTTGATCCGCCTCGGGTCTCTCCTCCCGATCAACCCCGCTCAAGCTACCACATAAATGCGTTGGCCTCACGACTAAGCCCTCACACTAGTACATCTTCCATGACAATTCCACGACAGTTGCCGCCCACCGTAGGGCCTGTGCATGGTGGTGTTGAGTTCTTGGAGGGATCTTTCCTAAGGATCAAGAAGTTCTTAATTTTCTAAATGAAGAAGTGTCCGGCTCGGAAAATTCTGCATCAACGTTCATAAGGTTCAGATTCATAATTAGTGGAATTTCAAGTTCAAGAAAAATTGTTGCCATTTTTTAGCCTGCCATAGTCCAGCGATTTTTTTGATTGTTGTCAAGTCACCGAGATCAAAGGCCGTACTGAAGTTATAAGTTTTAAGGAGACCTCCTCTTTACTATATCCATTGACCAGATTAAAAAGAAAGGAAAAAGAATAAGAGGAAAGAAGGATATAATAAGGACTCAGACTCTACTTCGTGGCCAAGTCGCCTGGAGCGTGCAAATGTCGTCATCGAGTCGCCTCTTCTGTGGCGGGTCACCATCGAACTGCGCCCAGCCTCATCGTTCTACGACGTGTCGCCCAAGCCTTTTCAGCTGCAGGCAGGCCTGAAACTACTTGGCCGGGTGTCAACTACAACCTTGTCCTGATAGGCTTCGCCTTATCCTTCCGCCGGCGCTGGCCTCCGCGGCTGTTTCGGCACCGCCTCACACCACCAGCTGCAGGAGCTCCGTCGATGAGTAGCCTCGGCCGAGCAATCTTGCCACGACCTTGCTCGCTCTATGAACTGCCACACACCAAGTCGTCTTCATGGACCTAATGGCCGGCCCGCCATTTTCCTTGCTGGCATCGCTTCTGAGCCGCCGCCTCCGAGCCACAAGTTTCCGGCTCTCGCGGCCTCAATTGCCCAGCTGTGCACCGCTGTTCGCACCTGAGCCGCGGGCGAGTTGCTTCGCAGCCACCCTGCTGGCCTGTCACGCCCAAGATGCGACCCTATCCTAAAGGAACTCGAAGGTCCCACCAAGGATAGAAGCGCATCTTGAAGACGCTTTTGCAAGGTGGATATCATTACATGAAACCATTACATAATAGTTGGGGATACATACATAAGGCACAAACGCCCCAATAATACGTCAACATCATGCAAGAGATCAACATCCGACTACGGATGGTACACAAACAGAAACTCAAACAATATCCACCATGCTAGCCCAGGCTGCCGACCTGGAACCTATCCCCTAATCGAAGAAGAAGCAGAAGAAGAACTCCAAAACAAGTAACATCGCTCTCGCGTCAAGATCATCGCAAAACCTGTACCTTCAACTGTTGTTGTAGTAATCTGTAAGCCACGAGGACTCAACAATCCCATTGCCATGGGTATCAACACTAGCAAATCTTAAAGGGTAAGGAAGGGGTAAAGTGGTGAGGTTGCAGCAGCAACTAAGCATATATGGTGGCTAACATATGCAAATAAGAGCGAGAAGAGAGCAACGGAACGGTCGTGGAGCTAGCAATGATCAAGAAGTGATCCTGGACTCTTACTTACGTCAAACATAACCCAAAACCGTGTTCACTTCCCGGAATCCGCCGAAAAGAGACCATCACGCCTACACACGCGGTTGATGCGTTTTTAATTCGAATCAGGTGTCAAGTTCTCTACAACCGGACATTAACAAATTCCCATCTGCCACATAACCGTGGGCACAACTTTCGAAAGTTTATACCCTGCAGGGGTGTCCCAACTTAGCCCATCACAAGCTCTCACGGTCAATGAAGGATATTCCTTCTCCCAGGAAGACCCGACCAGTCTCAAAATCCTTGTTTACAAGACATTTCGACAATGGTAAAACAAGACCAGCAAAGCCGCACAATGTGTCGACAAATCTCGATAGGAGTCGCACATATCTCGTTCTCAGGGCACACCGGATGAGCCAGACGTCGGTTTGGCATATACCCTATTTGCCCAGGGGGCGCCGGACATCACTCGGTTTGGACTAGCACTCAGAGGAGAACTGGCCCTGGGGGGAGGGGGTAAATAAAGATGACCCTCGGCCTCCGGAAACCCAAGGGAAAAAGGCTTAGGTAGGCAAATGGTAAAACCAAGGTTGGGCCTTGCTGGAGGAGTTTTATTCAAAGCAAACTGTCAAGGGGGTCCCATAAATCACCCAACCGCGTAAGGAACGCAAAATCAAGGAACATAACACCGCTATAACAGAAACTAGGGCGGCAAGAGTGGAACAAAACACCAGGCATAAGGCCGAGTCTTCCACCCTTTACCAAGTATATAGATGCATTAATTAAATAAGAGATATTGTGATATCCCAACATAATCATGTCCGTCATGAAGCAATCTTCAACTTCATCTGCAACTAACAACGCTATAAGAGAGGCTGAGCAAAGCGGTAACATAGCCAAGCAACGGTTTGCTAGGAAGGGTGAAAACGTTAGAGGCTGACATGGTAGTTTGGGAGGCTTGAAGAGTAAATGATAGGTAGCGCAACATAGCGATAGAATGAAGCAACTAGCATAGCAATGATAGTAGTGAGATCCAGGGTAGCGGTCATCTTACCTGAAATCCCTCTAGGAAGAAGAACGAGTCCGTGAAGAAGACAAGTGGACGTGGTCGAACGAATCCTCACAACTCCGGAACGAAACCGAAGCTAACGAGAGAAGCAACCGGGAAAGAAGCAAACATCATGGTAAACACACAAGCATAATCTTGGCATGATGCACAAACAAGTATGATGCATGTCCGGTTTAATGAGGGTGGCATGGCAAAGCGCAACAAATAATACTACAAGTTAAGTGGAGCTCAATATGCAACAAGTTGCATATTGACAAAACCTCACATTGACATATTTAGTTTAATCTCGTTTAAACTACCAAACAATATTAAATGTTGTTAATCATGGCAAGAGGTGAAGCGTAATTAAACTACCTATCTAGGCAAGTTTAAATGAGGCCGGAACAACAAACAACAATTCCGAAAAATCCCCATGTGCATATTTTAGATTTGGTACTGTTCTGCCCTAAACCATATTTTAATGTTATTAAACAGGAAAACAAAGTGCACCAAGTTAATCTATGCATTTTTCCACCCCATTTGCATATAAAGTTTATTAAATTCAGAGCTATGGTTAAATAGTTATGAAATAAATTATTTTAACATGGCATTTGAGCTAATTTTATCAAACAACATTTTAAACATGGATGAAAGCAGCATATTATGAAACTAGATGAAAAACTAAGCATTTTTCATATATAAAACATTTTAATCCGATGCACCATTTGTGAGTTATTAAATGCATGATCTAGAGGGACTTTTCTGTAAAATAGGTAAATCACTGGATAAATGCTAAATTCGCATAAGGGAAAAACACATGACAGGCCGAATCTGACTGGCCCAATAGTGGAAGGGTGGGCGCTGGATCTGGTGCTCACCATGGGCTCTTGGCCCGGTCGGTGCAGCAGGCCGGCTTGGGCTGGCGGATCTGGCGCGGCTCACGGCGAAGGCGAAGCAGAGGAGGGCTGGCGCAGGCAACGTGACCCTCGTCCACGCTGGCGCTGGACCAAGTCAACAAGGGGGGCAGCGCTGGTCGTCTCATTCAACCACAGTCGAAGCAGAGGACTTGGAGGCGGTGGAGCTGCATCCTCCGGCGAAAGGGATGGCACCGAGGCAGTGGAGGCGAGCGGATCTGGGCGTCGGGAGCGGGACTTGGCGAGGGGCTGCTCGAGGTGGCTGATGACGGGGATACTCTGGATCTCGAGCTGGACGAAGGGAGCGACCTGCTTCTATCCAAAGAGAAAAGATGGAGAGCAGGGGAGGTCAGAGCGGCCAGAGAGAGAGAGAGAGAGAGAGAGAGAG
>NC_057801.1:428537682-428554624 GCF_018294505.1 Triticum aestivum
AGATAGAGAGAGAGAGTGAGTGAGAGAGAGAGAGAGAGAATCGAGGCGCGCAGCGCGAGGTCTCACCGGTGAGGGGTGTCGGGCGCCTAGCGGGCAAAGCCGCAGTGCAGTAGCTGCAGAAGACGGTGGCGATGGGATCTTGAGGCCGAGCCCAGGCCATGGCTGCTTCCTTCCGTTCCCTGACGAAAACGAGTTAGAGAGAGATGTGAGAGCGAGAAGCACAGGAAGGAAGGGAGACAGGGGAGGAGATGAGCGGCACGAGGCCGGTCCTGGTGACTCCGGCAGTGCAGCTGCTACGGGTTGGAGCTGGGGCCTCCATGACAGCACTGCGAGGACAACAGAGAGAGAGCAGCGTGAGAGAGAGAGAAAAGAGAGAGCAGATGGGGAAGGAAGGGAGCAAGGCACGGCGGGGAACTCATCTCCGGCGAGGTCCGGTCGCCGGCGGGTTGCGAGGAGGCGCGGATGGGAGCGAGGCTGCGGTGGATTGGCTGGATCTGGAAACGAGGAAGGAAGGTGTCTGTGGTTGGCTCGATGTGGAATTCGAGGAGGATCTTGGAGAGAGGGGCGGCGGCCGAATGGGGTCGACAGGACATCTCCCCTAGAAATTAGGGTTGCCACTTATTTATAGAGAGAGACAAAATGAGGGTGTATTTTAGGACGTCCGATCGTCATCGAATAGCTCCGGGTCAAGGGATGTTTGGGGATGATTCAAATCCAATGGTCATGACTGCTAGAGTTGGGTCCGGGAAGTTTCGGACACGCACGCAAAGGGGGTTTAGGCCGTCGCGGTCAAGAGGGAAGCAAAGACCCGGTCGGTCTGGAACGGTCAACGAAAGCAAGGGGTGACGCGGCAACAACGAGCGGATATGGGTTTTTATGAAAACATATGGATGCGATGCACATGATGCTATGAGATGAGATGCATGCCATGAACAAAATGCAAAACAAAATACAAAACCCAACCACGAAGGAAATATCATATCGCATCTCCGGAAAAGGCAAGAGTTGGAGTTACGAATATGGAAAGTTGTATCCGGGGCGTTACAACACTCCACCACTACAAAAGGATCTCGTCCCGAGATCTAGGATGGCACCGGAGAGAAACGGAAGAGAAAGAGGTAGGACAAAGTTGCTTCTTTGACAAACGAGTGAAACCAATGAACCTTGAGAGGTTGAAAAGTTGAAAGAAGAACACAAGAGAGTTGAACGAAATTGGTAGCACTCCGATAGAAAAGAGAAACAAGGAACACCATGTGAACCTTGGGGGTGGAAAGACATAAGAAAAGGGTTACAATGGACAAGAAGTACATGCAAGCACTCCGGTTGAAAAGAGATGCAAGACTTGATAAGATGAAAGAACTTGAAGAGATGATACAACACTCCGATTAAATGGATAAGCACGAAAAGAACATGATCCTCAATACAAGAAGTTGAGTAAAGAGAGCAACATCACAATGCCTCCGGAACGAAAGAATAGAAGCTAGATTGTTGGGATAAAGGGACGGAGCTGAAAGTGAAATCTTCTGTTCAAATGAACTTGGAAAGCATCCTTGCAAAGAAGAATTGAACAGAGTTGTTGGAAAATCAACAACGAAAAGCACAAGCTTATTATGGGCTTATGGCAAACATCTCAAAATGATGAGGTGACAACCCGCCACTAACAGAAACAATTGATTGGTTGAGATCAATTAAGATAAGAGAAACTTCTTTCACCAAGAGGATAATTGGAGAACTTGGGTCATTGATAAGCACCACAATTAGCAACATTCCTTTGGGAAGGCTTTTAGGTGAAATGTTTACCAAGATAACTCCAAGGAAGAAAATGATGGGTTTAAAATACCTCATTCTTGACAAAATGTGAATCGAGAAACATGAATGGAAATTGTTAAGAATGATACAACACCATCTCGAAGATAAGGTAGAAGGATTTGCACTTTGGAATGCAAGATGAAGAATACTTGAACTTCTCAAAATAAGACATGTGTTGAATACCATGTTTATTTTAGAGTAAAGCTTGGCGGGTCATAACTTCGAGAGAAATCTTGAAGAACAATTGAAGAATGAAAAGAATCCTTGATGAACCACCATGTAGAGCCTCCATGAAGAACTCCGGTAATAAAAGGATGATAAAAAAGAAAGACAAGTTGAAAACACAAGGTGAAGCCTTGCGATGATTTAGAAGGAGCTTCGCGACAAGATAATGCGGAAAACTTGGAACTCCAGAAAAGAAAGGTGAAGCATCTCGAACCGAGAATGTCATATGATGACCAACTCCAAAAAAAATATGAATCACTTGTAATCAAGAATTTATTCATCATGAATAATCTCCGGAAAAAGAATTGAATCACCTCGAGGAAATAAGAATAAGATTTATTGTATGCTTATCCTTTATCAAATTAAATTGATGACAAGCAATGGATTTGGCATACTACTTATTCCCGTAGAAAGGATTAATAGAGATATAGCTCAAACTTGAGAAGGTCTTGATGGATCCATCGGTGGGGCTGAAACAACGAATAAATTAACATGAGAACATAGGAAGAGTAATCTTGAACAAACCGCCATAAGAGTTGAAAATGAATGTAGCAAAGGCACAATTCACCGAGAAGAATTGGAAAATGAATGAAGATACTTGAGGGGATTTAGATACATGAGAATGAAGAGATCATGAGCTGATTAGAGGGTATTTGAGCGATGCACCGGTAAGATTTGGAGAACGATAGCTACACACTGAGAATGAATAATTCTGAGATGATGGCTCCGGAGAATCAAACTGAAAAGACTCCTGAATTGCTTCGGATGGGGGAAAAGAATATCCACAATCAAAAACAGTTATGAGGATGGCATGAAGCTAGAACCATGAATCTTCAAGAGAATGGGCCAAGATTTTAAGAGAACTCTTCTTCGATCTTCACGTGCTGAGAATGATGACGAGAACCACCAAAATTGTTGAGATACTCCGGGAGAATGAAAAAACAAGGAGGTTGAGTCAACAATGAAAAATAATTTGAAATTGATCGTGGAAAACATCTGACTGATGAAATTCATTCTTACGTCAAACATGGAAATGAATTTGAGAATCGCTCCTGATAATTAGAAGAGTCAGGTAAGATCCTGGGAAAAGACCTATGGGTTAGGGCCCACTCAAAAGAAAACACCGTTGAACGAGATTGAAAGGAGGGGATTGCACCGGTTGAATTAAACGGCTTGAATGAGATAACAATCTCAAAATAGCTTGAACGGATTGATAATGGAGACACCAGTCTTGTGAGATATCTTCAGCACTCCAGAACAAATGAATAGCGAGAAGCGAATGATTAAGAGGTGCATCGGCATGAGAAAACATTAGAAACAAGGAAAGGAATATGATGAATCACAAAAGCTTGAATTGGATCCACTGGAGAAGAAACAACAATGAAGGATGATGAACTTGAAACTGTTGAGCATGTTCATGGGAAATCACCGGATAAGAACATTGAAAGAAAAGAATGAAGAGACTTCCCACAAATAAAAGGATGCATGATTAAGAAATCTGAGTGCTTGAAGAAAAAAGGTGGGAGGGCGGGAAAACAAAGGCAACTTGGGGACGAATGAAACGGATACCGCTGAGAAAACTTAGAATTGATCTCACAAATGTTGAAATGATCGGATCCACTTGAAGAGAAGCACACCAGTTGGAAAGAATTGACATGACAATCTCGATGATCAAAAGGATTAGTACTCCCATAGAAATATGAGAGCACCATTTAGGAAAGGTATGGAATCAACACTTGACTTCGAAGCAACTCGAATACCACAAATAAAATAGAATAAAGGATTTGGCTTGCAGAATAAGCCGGAACAAATACATATGATAGAGATTTACCCAGTCCCATATCATGCATCTGTCGGAAATATATTCTAGGAGCTACTAGAATTCCCACCTATAAACTCCCGAAACTTTGTGGTTATGCAATCAGGTGTTGGGGATACAGGGGAAGCAATATATCTCTCCCAAACTAACAATCCCTACATCCAGCTGTATCCAACCGTCAACACATAACCAAGAAACCTTCGGAAATTGTGTACCTCAACCTTCGAAAAGCATCCGTTATACGAGCTATGGCAATACTCCCGAACTCCCCAGTGCTAGGTGGCGTAGAGGTTATCTCACCAACAACTGCATAAAAGAGATTTTCGATGTCGGCAAAACTTAGGTATTCCGGAACTGCAGCGATAAAATTATGACGACAACACCTCGGAGCTCAACTCCCTGGGACACTGCCAGAACCCGTAAATATCAGGAGGCACCAAGAACAATGTTCTCGTCATAAGAATATCGGAACAATCCCAAGATACCCGCGTGATCCTAATTTTTTTAGTGAAATTTGAGGAGAGGAAAGACAAAACATCTACGACAGGAGACCTCACCAGAGCGACGAAGGGGGCTGAGGAGTAAAAAGAATCCTACTCTCCGATATATATAATCCTAAGACTCAAAATAGTTTTCTTCTAGACTCAACAACGGCCAACAAACAAGGGGGCTCCTATGGTCGGTCGAGGCTCTGATACCAACTTGTGACGCCCAAGATGTGACCCTATCCTAAAGGAACTCGAAGGTCCCACCAAGGATAGAAGCACATCTTGAAGACACTTTTGCAAGGTGGATATCATTACATCAAACTATTACATAATAGTTGGGGATACATACATAAGGCACAAACGCTCCAAGAATACATAAACATCATACAAGATATCAACATCCGACTACGGATGGTACACAAACAGAAACTCAAACAATATCCACCCTGCTAGCCCAGGCTGCCGACCTGGAACCTATCCCCTGATCGAAGAAGAAGCAGAAGAGGAACTCCAAAACAAGTAACGTCGCCCTCGCGTCAAGATCATCGCAAAACATGTACCTGCAACTATTGTTGTAGTAATTTGGGAGCCACGAGGACTCAGCAATCCCACTGCCATGGGTATCAAGACAAGCAAAGCTTAAAGGGTAAGGAAGGGGTAAAGTGGTGAGGTTGCCGCAGTGACTAAGCATATATGGTGGCTAACATACGCAAGTAAGAGCGAGAAGAGAGCAACGGAACGGTCGTGAAGCTAGCAATGATCAAGAAGTGATCCTGAACTCCTACTTACGTCAAACATAACCCAAAACCGTGTTCACTTCCCGGACTCCGCCGAAATGAGACCATCACGGCTACACACGCGGTTGATGCATTTTTAATTCGAATCAGGTGTCAAGTTCTCTACAACCGGACATTAACAAATTCCCGTCTGCCACATAACCGCGCGCACGGCTTTCGAAAGTTTATACCCTGCAGGGGTGTCCCAACTTAGCCCATCACAAGCTCTCACGGTCAACGAAGGATATTCCTTCTCCCAGGAAGACCCGATCAGTCTCGGAATCCTAGTTTACAAGACATTTCGACAATGGTAAAACAAGACCAGCAAAGCCGCCCGATGTGCCGACAAATCCCGATAGGAGTCGCACGTATCTCGTTCTCAGGGCACACCGGATGAGCCAGACATCGGGTTGGCATAGACCCTAGTTGCCCAGGGGGCGGCGGACATCGCTCGGTTTGGACCAGCACTCAGAGGAGAACTGGCCCGGGGGGTAAATAAAGATGAAACTCGGGCTCCGGAAACCCAAGGGAAAAAGGCTTAGGTAGGCAAATGGTAAAACCAAGGTTGGGCCTTGTTGGAGGAGTTTTATTCAAAGCAAACTGTCAACGGGGTCCTATAAATCACCCAACCGCGTTAGGAACGCAAAATCAAGGAACATAACACTGGTATGACGGAAACTAGAGCGGCAAGAGTGGAACAAAACACCAGGCATAAGGCCGAGTCTTCCACCCTTTACCAAGTATATAGATGCATTAATTAAATAAGAGATATTGTGATATCCCAACATAATCATGTCCTGTCATGAAGCAATCTTCAACTTCACCTGCAACTAACAACACTATAAGAGAGGCTGAGCAAAGCGGTAACATAGCCAAGCAATGGTTTGCTAGGAAGGGCGAAAAGGTTAGAGGCTGACATGGCAGTTTGGGAGGCTTGAAGAGTAAATGATTGGTAGCACAGCATAGCAATAGAATGAAGCAACTAGCATAGCAATGATAGTAGCGAGATCTAGGGTAGCGGTCATCTTGCCTGAAATCCCGCTAGGAAGAAGAACGAGTCCGTGAAGACAAGCGAACGTGGTCGAACGAATCCTCACAACTCCGAAACGAAACCGAAGCTAACGAGAGAAGCGACCCGGAAAGAAGCAAACAACATGGTAAACACACAAGCATAATCATGGCATGATGCACAAACAAGTATGATGCATGTCCGATTTAATGAGGGTGGCATGGCAAAGCGCAACAAATAATACTACAAGTTAAGTGGAGCTCAATATGCAACGAGTTGCATATTGACAAAACCTCACATTGACATATTTAGTTTAATCTCATTTAAGCTACCAAACAATATTAAATGTTGTTAATCATGGCAAGAGGTGAAGCATAATTAAACTACCTATCTAGGCAAGTTTAAATGAGGCCGGAACAACAAACAAAAATTCTGAAAAATCCCCATGTGCATATTTTAGATTTGGTACTGTTCTACCCTAACCCATATTTTAATGTTGTTAAACAGGAAAACAAAGTGCACCAAGTTAATCTATGCATTTTTCAACCCCATTTGCATATAAAGTTTATTAAATTCGGAGCTACGTTAAATAGTTATGAAATAAATCATTTTAACATGGCATTTGAGCAAATTTAATCGAACAACATTATAAACATTTTAAACATGGATGAAAGCAGCATATTATGAAACTAGATGAAAAACTAAGCATTTTTCATATATAAAACATTTTAATCCGATACACCATTTGTGAGTTATTAAATGCATGATCTAGAGGGACTTTTCTGTAAAACAGGTAAATCACTTGATAAATGCTAAATTCACAGAAGGGGTAAAAACACATGACAGACCGAATCTGACTGGCCCAACAGTGGAAGGGTGGGTGCTGGATCTGGTGCTCACCATGGGCTCTTGGCCCGGTCGATGCAGCAGGTCGGCTTGGGCTGGCGGATCTGGCGCGGCTCACGGCGAAGGCGAAGCAGAGGAGGGCTGGCGCGGGCGACGTGGCACTCGTCCATGCTGGCGCTGGACCAAGTCAATGAGGGGGGCAGCGCTGGTCGTCTCGTTCGACCATGGTCAAAGCAGAGGACTTGGAGGCGGTGGAGCTGCATCCTCCGACGACAGGGATGGCGCCGAGGCAGTGGAGGCGAGCGGATCTAGGCGTCGGGAGCGGGACTTGGCGAGGGGCTGCTCGAGGTGGCTGACGACGGGGATACTACGGATCTCAAGCTGGACGAAGGGAGCGACCTGCTTCTGTCCAAAGAGAAAATATGGAGAGCAGGGGAGGTCAGAGCGGCCAGAGAGAGAGAGAGAGAGAAAATCGAGGCGCACAGCGGCGAGGACTCACCGGCGAGGGGTGCCGGGCGCCCAACGGGCAAAGCCGCAGGGCAGTAGCCGCAGAAGACGGTGGCAATGGGATCTTGAGGCCGAGCCCAGGCCATGGTGGCTTCCTTCTGTTCCCTAATGGAAACGAGTCAGAGAGAGATGTGAGAGCGAGAAGCACGGGAAGGAAGGGAGACAACGGAGGAGATGAGCGGGACGAGGCCGGTCCTGGCGACTCCGGTAGTGCAGCTGCTACGGGTTGGAGCTGGGGCCTCCATGACGGCGCTGCGAGGACGACAAAGAGAGAGAGCAGCGTGAGAGAGAGAGAGAGAAAAGAGAGAGCAGATTGGAAGGAAGGGAGTAGGGCACGGCGGGGAACTCATCTCCGGCGAGGTCCGGTCGCCGGCAGGTTGCGAGGAGGCGTGGCTGGGAGCGAGGCTGCGGTGGATTGGCTGGATCTGAAAACGAGGAAGGAAGGTGGCTGTGGTTGGCTCAATGTGGAATTCGAGGAGGATTTTGGAGAGAGGGGCGGCGGCCGAATGGGGTCGACAGGACATCTCCCCTAGAAATTAGGGTTGCCACTTATTTATAGAGAGAGACAAAATGAGGGTGTATTTTAGGACGTCCGATCGTCATCGAATGGCTCCGGGTCAAGGGATGTTTGGGGATGATTCAAATTCAATGGTCATGCCTGCTAGAGATGGGTCCGGGAAGTTTCGGACACGCACGCAAAGGGGAGTTAGGCCGTCGCGTTCAAGAGGGAAGCAAAGACCCGATCAGTCTGGAACGGTCAACGAAAGCAAGGGGTGACGCGGCAACTACGAGCGGATATGAGTTTTTATGAAAACATATGGTTGCGATGCACATGATGCTATGAGATGAGATGCATGCCATGAACAAAATGCAAAACAAAAGGCAAAAACCCAACCTTGAAGGAAATATCATATCGCATCTCCGGAAAAGGCAAGAGTTGGAGTTGTGAATATGGAAAGTTGTATCCGGGGTGTTACATGGCCATACTCCGCTAGCAAAACTGCATGCCGCCACGACTTGCCTTCAAATCGCCAAAATCAGTGGAATACAATTGGATACTATATTTGGAAGTGGCCGAAGATTACATCGTCTTCTTTAATGAGCATGGAGGGACCCGTGCTGGGAAAAGATACTTTTGTAAAGCTAAACGCAAGTTCAGTGATCAAAGACTTGCACAATTTTTTTGCTATGGTCGTCGCTCACATGGGCATCAAATACCATAGGTCAGAAATTGTCAATGATATGGCTCCGCCCGGAGTTAGCTCTGGCTGAACGGCCGCGCCACGACCGCATCAAGTCACCGACGCCCAATTCACCTACGGACAGATCATTGCCTCGTCCTCAAGACGCCTCGCCATGTCGTCATCGTGCCTCACCTGGGAGCTCGCGACCAACCTCGCCTCCTCTGTTGCGGCTCCGTCGAGTCGCCACGGCCTTACCGACTCCGTCGTGTTCCTTCTCCATAGACCCATCCCGCTAGTTCAAATCTGACAGCATCGCCACACCGTCAATAAGTCGCTTCCGCTGTGAGCCGCCCTTGCCGACCTCACACCCAAGCCGCCGAGCCATGTGAAGCCGTTGGCCTCATTTTCTTCTCGCAGAAGTAGTCCCATCTTTACATCGCCTCGACCCACCCCCGCAGCATGGCCACCATGGCTTGACTAGCGTGCCAAGCCGCCGCCACCGTCACGGCCTCGTGCCGTCACTAAATCGCCTCTCCAACCCGCCACTGCCGTGGACGCACCTCGTTGACCCACCGGAGTGCCCTCGTTGCAGCATCTGATTCGCCAAAACGACACTACAGCCGCGACTAGCCATGGCCACTCTCGTACCGGTCCGCCTCGTTGCTTAACTCGCCCACCTCCGACCCGCCGCTGTCAAGTCGCCTCCAACCACCCCCATCGTTGCTGGAACATGGTGTTGAACCGCCCCTTGGTGCCATTCTGAGTTGCTACGCCTGATGAGTGGTCTCCGCCGCTTATGAGCCGCCACGGCCAACGAGTGGCCTCCGCTGAATCGCCAGCCTCGAGCCGGTTCCTCCGCTGCATGACCACAACATTGCCTCTACTGTGTTGAGTCGCTAGGACACCACCATCACGGCCTCCGTCATGCCTTTAGGACGCCGTGTGCGACAACCGCTGCCCGTTCTGCCTTCACTGGAGTCGTCTCACCCGCAAACCGCCATCCTGGCATTACCTCTCTCCGCGTTGAGCCGCCATCGGAGAGCCGGCGCGCTGCCTCTGAGCCGCCACATAGGAGGATCACATCAAGCCATTTCCGCTAGCCCTGATGAGCCGCCGGCCGCGTGCCCTCATCTCCACAACCGTGCACCAAGACCGGATCACCGGTCGGGTCAGCTCCGGCGCCCCCTGCGCTGGTTCTGCAGCTCCGACTCTGTTTCTGCCACTCCTAACCGCCACGGTGGTCCGCCTTGGCCTCACGCCTCTGAGTCTCCCTTGCTGTTTGCCATCTTCAAACTGGCCTCGCCTTTGAGCCGCGGAGGCACGGTGGCTGTACCACTGTTTTGGGACCCGCCACGTGCTGAGCTGCCCCGTGGAGTCCCGCGCGTTGTGAGCCGCCATGGCCTCGCGCCGGTTCAGCCACAGTTTTCCTCAAGTCATCGCGCCGGTTCTCTCCGCTACGCATCCTGCGGGGCCAAACCACCGTTCACCTGAGTCGCCGATGCCACCGGGGTTGGCCTTGCTTGCGTCTTAGCTGCAAGCCACCAATACTGTGCCAAAACTCACCGACTTGCAAGATGCCTTGCCTCCTTTACTGCGTCTCTGCCATCGCTGTTAGAACTTCACAATCAAGATTCAACATCAAGCCACCCCTGCATCGGCTCGCAGGGCCCCAACTCCTCCGCCGAGCCGCTGGGTCGCCTCTAATCCACTATCACGCCTAAACCGTCATTGCCATGTCCCGCGTCGTCACCGGGCCATCGTTGTTTATCCTCGGTGAAGGCCTCCCGGAGCCGCTGCCTGACCGCTGCTTACCTCTGCCTCTCTGGGCCGGCTTTGGCCGGGGCTCGCTGACTTGCCTACCACTGCTCGCCGGGGCTCACCATCGCCTCTACCAGCGCCGGAGAGTCGGCCCGTCCGACAGCACTATGAGCCGCCCGGCCTCACGCTACATCCGCTACCGCTGGCGCATGCTAAGCCGCCTGGGTCTCATTCCGCCTCACTAATGGGGCCTTACCTCGCCCATGCGGCCTCCGAGCCTCCCTCGTCTTCATCCCCAGCAAGCCACCGCGGGATTCAGCCGCCGCTCCTTGCTGTTGAACCACCGGCTATGACCCGCCAACGCGTTTTCTACTGCTACAAGTTGTTGAACTGAGCTAGCCCTGGCCTCAAACATTGCTTCCATGGCTTGCCTCTTGTGAAATAAGAGGTTGACCCGACGGGGTAAAGAGAGACCTCAGAGGCTACGAAAAAAGAAAAAAGAGGGTCAACATGAACCGGAGGATCACTTCTGAGCCGCTCGGTGCCGCGCTTTAAGCCAACACCTCTATCATCGTTGCTGCAACCCTAGATCTAATACTTTTTGATAAAACATATCAGGTGAAATCCATCCTCTAAAGTTTCTATTGAGACATTTATTTTCTTTGAGAATAATTACTCTCGTTTTGATTTCTTATGCAGAATCACCATTACAAAGGAGACCCTCAAGTTATGGCCCTAGCCTACACCGGATGGGTCAAGGGGCAGGGTCAATTATAACCCATCGAGATTCAACATATTCAAGCAATCCACTGGTCATATCATGGTCAAGCATGGAAAGTCTCAAGCCAACTCCTCAAGTAGTCTTAAAGACTCAGGGGCTACATGGACATGGCTCAGTAAATGTTTGCCACTTCAACAGACCGTCAGAAAATTTCTGGCTTAAAATGAAGAATTCTGGTTTAAAATCCGTCTCAAGGGAAATCTTTCTCTCACTAAAGCTCTCAAATATCTGGTTTAAAATCCGGCTCAAGGGAAATTTGTCTCTCACAAAATTTTGAAGCTCTCAATATCCGGTTTAAGAATTTCGGCTTAAAAAGAATTAATCTCTCGCAAGGTCGAGTTCTCAGAAAAATTAAAGGGTGCCAAAGAGAACTTGCTGCCGTAATGTGTGGTTCAAACATGGGTATCCTGCCGTATTGGCTTATCAAAAAGGTCATTTGGGGGCTTCCTGCTCATTGAGCATAGCTGTGAATATCCCTCTTGATCCGGCGCAACGCCACATCTTCAGATGGTCACTTGGGGGCTCCCTGTTCAAACATAGGTGTATTCACCAAAGAGAACATAGCTGTGAATATCCCTCTTGATCGGTGCAATGCCACAATTTCAAAGGTCACTTGGGGGCTTCCTATTCAAAGGTAGGTGTATTCACCAAAGAGAACATAGCTTTGAATATCCCTCTTGATCTACGCAATGCCACAATTTCAAAGGTCACTTGGGGGCTTCCTGTTCAAACATAGGTGTATTCACCAAAGAGAACATAGCTGTGAATACCCCTCTTGATTGGCGCAATGCCACAATTTCAAAGGTCACTTGGGGGTTTCCTGTTCAAACATAGGTGTATTCACCAAAGAGAACATAGCTGTGAATATCCTTCTTGATCGACTCAATGCCACAAAGCACTTGGGGGCTTCCTGTTCAAACAAAGGTGTATTCACCAAAGAGAACATAGCGTTACTACCCATGTGAGCTGGTTTGGAACACCAGGTGTATTCACCAAAACCTTCTGGGTTCTCCTGCTTTGTAGAAACTGCCACTCCGCCCGGGTAATCCCGGAATGACAATCCATACTCTTGACAGTCAATCTTACATAGACCCTGAACTTTTCAAGGTTAAAACGGCAATCATGTGAGGCCGGTTTCACAAAGTGTAAAAGGTTAACTCAGTGGCTTGGCGGCCCATGAAAGCCTTGGAGCTTTAGGCTTGGCGGCCTATGAAAGCCTCGTTTTCTCGATTTTGATTCATTATCTTTTTCTGAGCATTTTTGGGGTTCATATATTTACGCCATATTAACATATGGCTTAAGACAATTCAGGCCATGTAGCCTTCATCTCTATGGCTCATATTTGAGTATATCCAGAGTTTATCAACCAGGTTTGGCTTTGGATATTAAGTCGCCAGTATATATTTGGATTGCACCATTGGAATCATGTGCTTACAAATCATTGGGTTATATTATTCAAATCTTTAATAGCCAACATGGCTGGATTTTTATTCTGGTTATCAATAACCAATATTATGATTGAGGTTTACAAAGCTGCTTCAGAAGCATTCAGCAATATCATCCAAATAGAGGATATGATTTATTCTGCAATGGAAGGAATAGTCCCGAATCGCTGCAGGCTTACGACCCGGCACTTGGGGGCTACATATTCAAGTTGAGATTACATCAAATATGCAAGTCCCATGTCACTGCCAACATGCACCATGGCACTTGGGGGCTAATGCAAAGTCATTTTTTGCTTGATTTATTGAAGACCCGACTCATTATTGCATAATGACCCGACCCTTGGGGGCTACCAATTGCTCCTGCCAAAAATTGAAAGTACACAAGCCTTAATCCATTATATTGAAGGGTCCACTACTCAGTTGGTAGAGCACAAGGCTTTTAACCTTATGGACGTGGATTCGAGCCCCATGGTGGGGGTCACATTATATGATGTTATTTTCAATGAAGTATATATTAAGTCCCAACTCGGTATTATCTTACTAAGCCGGCCCTTGGGGGCTACACGTTGTTGTCCAAGTTTACATGATCATATCTACAAAGTCCCTGCTCATTATTGCATAATGACCCGACCCTTAGGGGCTACACTGGTTGAAGTTTTTATGACCATAAGGTATTACAAGTCCTAGGTTGTTGCAAGCATGGCAATCCGACACTTGGAGGCTACATATGTGGAATATTCAGTTTTTACTAGTGATTGAGATGAGCAACTTGGATTTCTTCAAGGTTGCAACATTTATTTTGAAGCAAGTCTTAAGTTGTTACTACGCTCTCGTCTTAAGACTTGGGGGCTACAGGTGATATGAATATAATGGAGGAACATCTTCAAGTTCTTAGTTCTTTGAAAGAAACCAGGTATCATATTCTCGTATTTGGCTGGGATAGCTCAGGAAAGTTAATTACATGACACAGCATCATTTTTTTATAACCCGACAATTTTGGCAATCACAAATTGGCAAGATCTACATCTTTAAGCTGGCTGAATATCAGTTGAATATTTCAAAACCCATATTTTTGTCAAGTTAAAGCATTGAAGGCCGAGTCAAATGGATTATTTCTTATAAATATCTCTCTACAAGAGCCAATGTCAACAAATTGACTATGAAGCTGGACTATTGACCCGAATTTTTCAGAAGAAGTGCCTAGATTTTTTTGCATTGGCAAGGTTTGAACATATTTGTTAAAGGGGATTTGCTATGAGATCATGGACACGCATGCAAGAGGAAATGACAAGGATTTAAGGATGATTAGGTGCCGGCTCAGGCGAACTTTTAAACCAGAGCACAACCTATCAAATTTGTTATTGTGTTTATTGTGCAGGATCTATTTAACATGGATAAATCCAAATTAAACTGGGGGCTAAGGTCGGGGATATACCCCGCGATGTAACCCGCCGGATGTATGGCCCGGCTAGAGCTTGGCGGCTCACTAGCGACCTGCCCGGACCTGGCGGTTTACGAGCAACCTGCCTGAATATTGTGACTCACTGGTGGCCCGGCGGGCGGGTCAGGCGGACAACAAGGCCCAAGGCCCAGATGGTCGGCTCATGCTATGGTGGGCCGGTCTATGAGTAAAGTCATAAGGAGTTTTCCCTTAAGGGGGCAAGACTAGGACTCCACATGTAACCCGCCCCTCTAACTTATATAAGGAGGGGCAAGGCACCCCAAGAGGGACATGCTGAAATAATATCTATGGCTAGACACAATTAGGAGAGCCGGCTTATGCGGCGACTCCCTCATGAGTATAATGAGACCTAGCCACAAACATCGTGTAGGGCTATTATCGGATAATGTTTCCCGGCCCCGAAGTTGTCTATATCCTTGTCTCATGTGTTAATCCGCCTCGCGTCTCTCATCCCGATCAACCCCTCTCAAGCTACCACATAGATGCGTTGGCCTCATGATTAAGTCCTCACACTAGGACATCTGCCGTGACAATTCCATGACAGCATGCAAAGCTTTGAGTCATATATGCATGATGTAGATGTTCTTTAGTTCTTATAGTTCATCTCATTCAAAATCAATTAGTGTTACAAAAACGTTAAGATTCATGGGGTTGTGCATTGTAAAGCGTAAAGTAAAAAACAAATAATGGCAATTCATTCAGGAAAAAAGTTTGGGCAATTATGATACGGAAGATTCTAGAACAAAGGAGAAGTGCTTGTGTTTTGAGGTTTGTGCATTATGCTTAAGTTCAACCATGGAGTCTTCTAAATTGTACATGTGGTAGAATCTGGTGGAATGTTGATGATATCCAACGGCTAGTAGTGCTTGGATTTTCCATCTCTACACTATCAGATTAGCTTCATCCAGCGACCATCTTTCAAAGTTATTCGCACACTATATAGGTGTGGCACCCCGGCTCAGAGCAACCGGTTTACCCTTCATTGCCAACCCAGAGATCGAGTCTTCTGGCAATACACAACAACATGGTACAGAAATAACCACTTTATTGATACTAGCGTGGTACAAAGGTCTGATATTACATCGAGATTCGAGGCCAAGCGGCACACATGGTGCTGCTGGACAGTATGTGTATTATTTAATGAACATGGCTGGGGCCTCGATCACATGAAACTATGCGGCAGCGGAAGAACCACGTAGCGGAACTCCATGGCACAGGGACACCAACTTGGACACGGCCTAGACACGAGATGCGCTCCGATGCGAATCAGCTTTCCTGAAAACTGGCATGACACGCCAGGTCAGTACATGGAATGTACTTGCAAGCTCACAACAAACATAAGCACGATGACGGACAATATCATGATAATTATTCAAGTTAAATTAATGCAAGAAATTACTACAAATGCAAAGCTATGCAGAACAACCAAACAACGCACCGAGTCACACGAACTCGCTTACCAGACGGTTACCTCGTAACCAATGGTGACCACACCGGGGTCACACCTGAAACCAATCACTCATGAACACCTCGAGTGTTCAAGGTTCACCACGGAACAATGCATCACAACAATTAATAGTTTGCAAGATTAATTATAAAAGTTGATCCATGGTGTGACTTACTCCCAAGTCTTGCCCATAACTGAGGGCGCGGCTATCGATAGATTAAATACACTCTGCAGAGGTAGTGCACTTTAACCAAACTACGGAATACTTGGCCTCGTACTCCCATTCGGGTGGACCAAAGTACTCCGACAAAACCCTCCCTTTGCCATGCACTCTCCCCGGCCACTCCGACCATCTCCCTCTTAGGGCTAGGTCTTGGGTGGCCCCGTGTCTACCAAAGACACCAATGGCCACCATCATGGAAAAACGGTCCCAAATGGGGACAAGGTACCATAAAAATAAACGAGCACACACGGTTATGTCTGCCTACCGGGCCAGGGTATGCACGCCCATAACCTTCCCTCGCGGGAGGCATCGGTGAGAACCACGACAAAGGACCGAATCAAGACCTTCCCATTAGGTAAATGTGGTCGCACTGAATTCAAACCCGATTCAGTGGCACCATGATGTGATCAACATCATATTCAGGTTGAACTTAATCAAGTATTAACTTTCAGAAAAAGTTTTTATTACTAACATGGCATCATACCGGAAATCATGCAACTACTCATCACACGGAGCAAGCAACTCTTAAGCATGGATCAAAACAAGTAATATAACTAAGTTACAATACTAAGATCAGAAACTTCTCTGGTTATAAGTCATTTTTTTTCTACAAACAACATTTTTATTAGTTCATCATTTAGTTGAAAACTATTACTAGCAAAAATAGCTACCATAACTTTCCAAAACAAAATATCTAGTGCAAAATCTTACTCTACTTAGCCAAACAATTCTATGAACTCAACAAAAAGCTAAAACAAGAATATCAAGCCTCATAAAACAACTAGCAATTAACCATATTAATTTATCAAATTTTAAATACAACTAAAGACTCATATTCAAGTAGAAAATCATAGATATTGAAATAACACCATCCAAATGATGTTGTGGCTTGCCTTAGTGCAGAGGAAGGTCACACTCCTCCTGGTTACCTTCAAGGCAAGATCCTTCTTGTGAAAATATTTTAAAACCACAAAGATAAATGTCAAAACTCATTCTGAAAATCACCAGAGATTCTAGACAGCAAGGAAAATGCACCTTTTGGTGTGCTGCTAGAGCTTTCTGTAACAAAAACAATGCAAAAAGAATCAATTCATTTGGACTTGTGGTTTAGAAATATGGCTAGTCAAAGTTTGGTCAAATTTCTGAATAAATTTGAATTAAAC
>NC_057801.1:428555029-428559267 GCF_018294505.1 Triticum aestivum
TGGAGAGGCTGACACTGGGCCCCACCAGTCAGGAGAGAGAGAGGGGGATCGAGATCAGAGGAGGGGCGGTGCTTTGCAGGAGCTGACGTCGACGACGAGGGGTTTGGGGCTAGGTTAGAGGGATAGATTGGAAGCGGGGCTCGCGGCGCACCTGCCTGTACCCGTGGCTTGGCGAGAGGTGGACGGAGCTGGTCGCAGTCGAGCTCACAAACATCGGTGGCGGACGGGGTTCGCGGGAGAGGTGGAAGACAGAGGCTAGAGGCAGCTCCGAGGGCTTGGTGAGGTCCAGGCAGCTCCAGCAGGCCACCAAGGCCCTGCCTAAGCAGCTGCCTGAGCTTGAGAGGCCCTGGAGAGCGGAAGCTGGCCTGCGGGGATCGCCGGAGTCCTCGGTTCGGGGCGACGGCCAGAGGCCTGCCTGACCAAACTGCGGTCGTTCTACGTGTTCGTGGTGGTTGTGTGGAGTGGTGCGTGGCCAGGATTTGAGTCGGGGTGGCTTTATATAGCCGGAGCAAGAGGGGGGGAACGTGTCACCGTCGGAGCTCTATGGACACGTGGCAAACATCGACGAGAGGCTCCAACGTGAGGGGATAGGGTGCAGCGTCCACGCCGGCGCTTTCCCACGCTCGCGGACGAGCACAACAGGCGGTTTGAGATGGGGACAAGCACACGCGCGCACTGTGCCATTTTGGCAGCGACCTGACCGGTCTTGCCGCGACGGCTCTGGCGTCGGCGAGCGCCACGGAGGGGTCATGGGTGATGGGTTGAGGGTTGTGGCACGTTGCGGCAGTCGGAGGCGAGCGCTTGCATGCACACGCGCGAAACAGAACGCAAAGCGCCAGCCAGAGCACGTCAAGACGCATGCCAGGCACCGTGTCCACACGCGGTCACCAGGCTGGCATGGTCAAAACGACGCCCAAGAGCGGCCAAACCTTGTCTACGCTCTCGACCGTGCAGTGTTTAGTCTAGGGGAGTTGATGGCTCATGCCCAGGTCGACCAGAAGAGACGCCACTTAGCTGGCAACTTTTTGTACAGAAACTTGGTCGCCAAGTTTGGGCACCTTCTAGAAGGCCATTAGGGCTGATCTCCTGGGGTTTAGGGTTTCATAGGAGGGTGTTTAAGCTCAAGAAAGATCAAGGCTAAAAGCTTAGAGGGAAATGCACTTGCTGCACAAAGTGCATTTCTGGTCTAGAAGTGAAAAGTTTTTCTACAGCAAAAATATTACAAAAAGTGATGCAATATTTTTGCATGGGAAGATGTGCCATGGTCCTAAGAATATTTAGGAATTATCTCAGATTTTTCTGAGCAAGAAAAATTGAGGTTGCTTTGGAGCACAAAGTTCTGAAATGAACTTAAGAGAGAAAAATGAATATTTTCCTTAAAGGAAAAATATTCTTTTATTATATTGGGAATTTGTAGGAGGAATAAGGTAGATAGGTCACTTGGGTGAAAGCCAAGGATATGCCCAAGTGACAAGTCCATTTGAATTGATCCAAAAATCCAAATCAAATCAGGGCAAAAACCACGATGAAAACCAAGTCCGGAAAGAGAGATAAGGCAAGTCCGATAAAAACAGAGAAGGCAAAATCCAGGCTGTCACAAACCTCCCACACTTAGGATGAATCTCGTCCTCGAGATTCGGTTGCTTGGGAAAACCATTCTGGGTATGCAGTCCTTAAAAATTCCTCTCTTTCCCAGGTTGCTTCTTCTTTGGTGTGATGCTCCCACTGAACCTTGTAAAATCTTATCTCTTTGCTGCGAGTGACCCTTTCTGTCTAATCCAATATTCTGATTGGCTTTTCCTCATAAGTCAAATCCTTAGCCAATTCTATCTCTGACATATCAGTCCTTTTCTCCGGTGGTGAGATGCATCTTGTTAACTGCGAGATGTGAAACACATTGTGTACTTCGGACAATTCTGGTGGCAATTCCAACTGGTAGGCGACTGTTCTGAATCTGGCCATGATGGGGAATGGACCAATATATCTGGGTGCCAATTTTCCTCGAGTCTGAAACCTCTTGACTCCTTTCATAGGGGTGACTCGGAGATATACGTGTTCTCCGGGTTCGAAGCTGATCTGACGATGTTTGGCATCATAGTAGCTCTTCTCTCGGGATTTGGCCAGTTGCAGTCTGTCTCGGATTTCCTTGACTTGCTTCTCGGCTTCAAGCATTAAATCAGTCCCGAAAATACGACTATCTCCAGTTTGAGACCAATTTAATGGGGTGCGGCATTTCCGGCCATACTGGGCTTCATAGGGTGACATCTTTAAGCTGGATTGGAAACTGTTGTTGTAGGAAAAATCAGTGTAGGGTAGATAGTCTTCCCACTTGGTTCCTTGGGCCAATGTACATGCCCGGAGCATATCTTTGAGTATTTGATTTACTCGCTCAGTCTGTCCATCTGTCTGAGGATTGTAAGCCGTGCTGTACTTCAGAGCGGTCCCCAAGGCTTGATGAGGTCGGGACCAAAATGCAGATGTGAATAGAGATCCCCTGTCGGAGGTGATAGTCTTGGGTACTCCATGCAGACTGACGATTCTTTATACATACAACTGTGCAAGTTGATTTGCACGGTATGTGGTCCGGATAGGTAGGAAGTGTGCCATCTTGGTTAGAGTGTCCACTATGACCCATATCGCGTCGTTTCCTTGATGAGACCTTGGTAATCCGGTGATGAAATCCATGCAAATATCGTCCCATTTCCATTGTGATACCAGGAAGGTCATGCGAGACTGTGTACACGGGGCACCAGTCAGCAGTTAATAACTGGTGTGAAGTCCACCCCAAAAAAAAGACAATAACTTGAGATGATGCGCCGATAACTTGGACGCTCACATGGGCGCGTCCAATCGTATGGGTGTAGAGGAGCGTTCACAAAAAAGGGATCAAACGCTCAGCCTATGTATTTCTCGTGTAAATACATAATTCAGTGCCATTGGTTATTTACTTTAAACATAATGCATTGACATGTTAGTGTAGAGGCACACAAAAAGAAATGGATATTATAGTCCCACAAAAGAAATGGATATTGTAGTCTGCTACTTAAAAGTGTTACCTCATATGATTACATAGCCTCCATTTCATTAATTGCGTACCCGTTGAATTCATATATTAATATTACATATATTACTTCATAATAGAACCTTAAATCATCCAAGACTAGTGAATTTGAATGCAAGAGTAACAATGGTGCATGTACATGATAGCTACATTGGTTGTTTAAAGAAACAACCCAGTAACTTTGGCATGCACAATTGAAAAGGTTTATTTGGATAGAAAAAAAAGTGATATGTGAGTGTCCAATCTTTATAGCGTTGAATCGATATTGTACCTTTGGCCACGATACGAAGTAGATATTGATTTATGTTCAAGTGATGCACGTCCATGATCGGTAGATAGTGATACGTGATTGAATTGTGCAATCTCTCTCACTCGCATACATATCTCATTTTCCTGTGGGCATCATAATCACACATGGGCACTTCATGTATTTCTCTCCCTTCGTCAAGGTTAGAATTCGTCTTTCTACCCCGTCCTACAAGTCTCTCTCACAGAAACACATATGCTCTCTCTGTCGAACATGCCCACCCCTTTAATTCCGCCCACCCACAGCCACAAATGTCTCAAAGTATAATTATGTCTCTCACACATATGCCTAAGGTTAACTCGAGTTCCGGAACCATATGAATACATACAATGAGATTCCAGCAGAGCACCTTTTGTTTTGAGATTTCGCTCACACACACACACACACACACACAAACAAACAAACACGCGCGCGCGTGCACGCGTACACATTGTATCTCGCTTCATTTTTTCTGGCACTTGCATGCACACCATTTGTTTATCTTGGTGAAGCTTTAAGTATGCCTCGCACACATGCTATCTACCTATCCCTTAATA
This sequence comes from Triticum aestivum, assembly GCF_018294505.1. Lineage (NCBI taxonomy): Eukaryota > Viridiplantae > Streptophyta > Magnoliopsida > Poales > Poaceae > Triticum > Triticum aestivum. Next base: position 428,558,934 of record NC_057801.1, read on the forward strand.
TAGCTAGATATGTGTCACAGAAACTCCTTCTCCCTACTAGCAAGATGCCCATGCGTTGCACGGAACATCAAGATGCATTTGTATGAGTAGTTTATCTTGCGGGAGAAAAGGATGAACGAGGGAATGCCTTATTTGTAAATGTGGAGAGGGGTGTGGGTATCTTTTTGCAAAATTGCCATAGTTTCCTTCCTATCTGTCGGATATAAATCGGATGGCCTATATTGTAGGATATAAGTCGTCTGTTTTTATAAGAGTAGAGATATGTAAGTGTCACTGCCCCCCCCCCCACACACCCACACACACACTTCCCGACACCGAAGGAGTAGGGTGAAAC
>NC_057801.1:428559584-428727228 GCF_018294505.1 Triticum aestivum
CACTCTCGATACGTCTTTCTCTCCCTCCCCCTCCCTCCCACCCCAACAATGACAGCAGAAGGGTGACAACTCGATCTGATCTTAATATGTCAATTGGTTTCTCTCTCAAACATTGTGTCTCTGTGTCGCTCAGACACACTCGATACGTCTTTTTCTCCGTAGCCCCCTCGATATGTAGACTTCTCGCGCGCGCACAACTTTAGTGACGATGATGCTGAACCTAGTGTGCCTTGTTTTTACCGGCCTCATGTGTTTTCACCCTATTTTCTGTTAATTAACAAGGCGACCTTTTCTTTGTTACTACTAGTGAATCTGAAATCATTCGGGGCAGACATAAAATATATCACTTCACCCCAATTATCGCAGTAACTATTTGAAAAGAAACTAACTAGATGCCCGTGCGTTGCACGGAACACCAAGATGCATTTGTATGAGTAGTTTATCTTGTGAGAGAAAATGATGAACGTGGGAAGGCCTTATTTGCGAACGTGGAGAGGGGTGTGGGTATATTTTTGCAAAATTGCCATAGTTTCCTTCCTATCCGTTAGATATAAATCCGACGGCCTATATTGCAGGATGGCACGCACACCATCATCACCCACTATGTTTCCTACTCCCTTCGTTCCAAAATATTTGTCTTTTTAGAGATTTCAAGAAGTGACTACACGTGGAGCAAAATGAGTGAATCTACACTCTAAAATATGTCTACATACACATCTGTATGTGGTAATCCATTTGAAATCTAAAAAAGACAAATATTTAGGAATGATGGAGTATAAGAGTAGACATGGAGATATATCTCCAGCATGGTCTACAACAAAAATGGGTTGGACTGGTTAGCGCCGGATGCTCGCAACGCGATGACCTGAGTTCGAATTCTGTCTTTAACTTTAGATTTTTATATTATATATTACTTATTTAATATATACTTCTTTCGCTACTGTACTAACAGTGGAACCCACAAAGTACTTAGAATACAATATTAAGGATGGACTTGTTTCTTTTTAACTTTCTATACGAAGTTGTAGCCACACTGCAAGTCAAATGTACACTATACATGCAATTAACTTTTTATAGAGGGAGAATCATACACGCAATTAACTCATATGGATTGGATGTCACTCTATTATTTCCAGCATAAGAGCATCTCCAACGGCAGCCGGCAAATTTCCTCCCGCTTCCTTCCATGGAGGACGACATGAAACGCCTGCGGCATACATTTTCACAACTCTAACCAACCAGATGAAATTCGTGCAAACACGGACTGATTTCATATAAACATGAAGGATTTCATATAAAAAAGCCGGATCTTCATATAAACATGATGGATTTCATTACCTTTACATGAACTAAGGGGTGCTAGTCCGGCTCTCTTGGTATAATTAATACTCCCTCCATTCGGAAATACTTGTCCTAGAAATGGATGTATCTAGACTTATTTTAGTTATATATACATACAATTTATCCATTCTCAGAACACATATTTTTCGCCAGCTGGAGAGGGAGTACCTAATCTAAATGGTCGCCCGCGGATCCCTTTGTCTTCCTCATGTCCGGCAGACACTTGCGGGGTCGACGAAGGTCCTCGGAAGAGACGAAGGAACAAAGAAACCACCTGAATGCGCAGTCGTCGCCTCGGTAGTGGCCTTCATGGGACCCAAGTGGCGGCGGCCTCCCGTGTTCTACTTCTCCTCGATGATGGCGGCGGACAGGGAGAAGCTGGCCACCGACCCGTCGCTCTCCATGCACCCGGCTTCTGTCTCTGCCTCCATGGCGCTGTCGCAGGCACGGGATGCGTGGCCTCAGGCACGGGAGGCGCGACCACCACAGGCACTGGTGGCGCGGTACGATGCGGTGGCGACGACGCCCGTACCGGCGTGGACCAACTCGCCACTCCTCATCGAGCTGAGCTGGAGCTGGAGCGGCGAGTTGCTAAACCACGCGCCTACTTGGGGTGGCAACTGGCTCCGTCGGGCCACGCAAGGTTAGTGAAGCACCGAGCAGCCTCGGCCATATCCAGAGGGCTCAGCGGGCCACCCAGCCAGGTAGTATGCCGGAGAATGGCTCCTCGGAAGCCATCGGAAGAGTGTAGAAAATGGTGAAGGAGGAGATGGGGGAGCAGTGGAGGGGTGCGATCCTTGCCCGCTATATGTCTGGCCTCGTATAAATACAGGACGGACGATAGGAGCTTGGTTGGCGTTTGGCCTCGTTTAAACTAAGGGTGGACGGGAGGAGCTCCGCCGGTGTTGCATTTAATTCCGGCCCACTCAAGAACGGACGTGTGGCCGGAGTAGGTTTCTCGGTTTGCATGCGGGTTGAACGGAGCGGTTTCATGGAGGCAAGGAGGCGTGTTTAGTCGGGCATGTAGCGGGTGGCGCAGTACTATTCGATTTGACATCGAGCAGTGTAGTTCCCGATATATGCAGACAAGGGAGGGGGTAGCGGTTCCCGAAATGTTGAATGGCCAATGCATCCTCCTTCAATTAATGCATGAGGGAAGTAATGGGAGGAGGACCGGGAAAAGAGGCTGCACGATGTGAATGCAACGCAATTTGCACTCATATAAAGGCGCCCCTCCATTCCAAAGCATCTACCACATCGTACGCACCTAGGCATTTGCCTAAGCACCTACACTAAGCGCAAAAGTGCTCACTCCAGACCCATGGCGGCGAAGCGCGCGAGCGGCCAGCGGCTGTTCCAGATGGTCCACGACGCCGGCCTGCGACATGGCACCGAGGATCGTCTCCAGACGGTGTTGACGATCGGCTAGTGGATGGCCGCCGTCGACGCCAACTACAACTCTCAGTTGGACCAGATGATCGTTGCCACCACCAACAAGTTCACCGTCCTCAAGAAGCTCGCGGATGACATTGTCGTACTCCTCCAGCCCGCGTGCCTGGGCTCCTCATTGCCTGCCACCCTAATCGGCCTCCATGGTCGGAACCTCTTTCAAGCACTGGTGGCCCTGCGATTGCCCACCGACGCCACGAAGAAAGTCCACCTGGAGGTCGCGCTTGCCACGAGGCGCCTTGCCCTGCTAGAATTCGTCGACCTACACATCCACGTGTATGAGAAAATCGTGTACATAGGTATCTACAAGGCCAGTGAGGATGCTACGATGTTGGCCTTCATCAACCGGCTGGAAGCCTTGGATGCCTTTGCTGAGAAGCACCTTGACCTCGCCACAAAAGTCGCTGCTCCTTAGCCGTCGGTCGCTGGCCCGGCGCACTAAGTTGAGGAGGAGGAGGTCATACATTGATGGATGCGTCTTTCTTCTTGCCTCCTGTAACCACCACTGCGATCGCATCATTGTGGCCTTAATTCTTGTTGTGCTATTGCATTCTCATTCCAGTCAATACCGACATGTGCGATCCCTTTGCTTAATTATATGCATCACTGTAACTAGTACTCCATCCGTCAATTTATAAGTTGTGCTTACCTTTTCCATCAAGTTCGTGCAACGCACGGGCTTCTTGCTAGAAACACTAGAACATGTCGGACTGCATGTGACCAAACCGACGATGCGCCAACCTAGCTAGTACGTACCCTGCTTATCTAGCGGAAATAGCCCCGCCCTAGCATTTCCGATCATTATTTCTATCTATCGATCGTGCCAAGGAGCAGAACCAAATGTTACAATTTATACATGCTTCTCTACTCCTACTCCTATGAAATACTCAATTGGTGATGGTGGTGTGTCTGCCATAGGTCGTTTCTGACCATTAGATCTGCATCTAACGGTTGTGAGGTAAGTTGTGGCATTTTTGCAACAATAGCCCACTTCTCTGCTCCAATTTGCAGAAAACCCCTTATTACCTTGAAATCAACCACATCACTCTCTCACCTCATCAAAACAGCCTGAGAAATATATTTGGAGTGAAAAGTAATATATCAGGAGTATATCAAAACAAGAGTGATTTATTTCAAGTTTGTGAACAAGTACTACTATTCTACTACTTTGGATCCACCACAACGCACAGGCACATTGCTAGTAAAAGGAAAAGGCCTGCCGCGTTCGCGTCGCACCCCCACACGCCCGGGAACCGGGAGTACCTCACGGCCCGTCCGGCACGCCACATAGCTTAGGGAAGGCGTGTTGCCTAGCATTTTCACTTCCATGTGGGACCTCCATTGAGCAAACCGACTATTGGCCAACCGCACCCCGCCCGCCACCGGGTTGGAAAATAGAAATGAGGAGAAGATCTAGCTGTAGCACGGAAGCCAAGAAATTTTGTGTCGAATGGGGCTCGTTGATAGAGTAGGAGCATTCGATACTACTACTCCTAATAGTACCAAGTTTTTACTATACAACTAGTACTACCACTATACAACTAGGTACGTGCACGACACAACATCATAGGAACAAAAAACGGGAAGATCTTGTTTGGGTGATTTATCTTTTTTTCAGTCAACGTAGTATGAATAATATGATGTGGGGGGCACCCATGAAGCTTATGTGGCTTGGCTACGAAATGTTAGAGAAAAATAAATAGCTAATGTGTTTAGAGTGCACTCCATTAAATAGATATACTTTGGATCCATTGCAACGCACGGGCCGGCACATCTATATCTATACCCCTATATAGTGTGTGAATAACTTTGAAAGTTGGTCGTTGGATGAAGCTGGTACAAAGATGGCAAATCCGAGCACTATTGGCCGCTGGATATCATCTACATTCCACCAGATTCTGCCACATGTAGAATCTAGAAGACTCCATGGTTGAACTTAGGGTCCGTTTAGTTCATGACTAACTTTGCCACAACTAAGCTTTGACAAAGTGTGGCTACCACAAAAAGTGCGGATAACAAAATGGCCACCACAACTATGGCAAGATTTGGCAAGAAGTTGAGTCTACGACATGTGGACCATGTAGCTAGAGTTACATTTCCCTCTTAGGGCCCACGAGACCGAGCTTCAGTGGCTTAGTGCACCAGCCTATGAGTCAATGACATGCGGACCTTAAATGCGGCTGGCTCACATATCATTCTCATGGTGGTGGCGTGGTTTGTGACTCACTCATTCGAGATGAACCGACCGGTGGTGGCGTGGCCATGGCAAGGGTGCCACAACTGGGTGTTACAAGGTGTAGATGGCCACACCGGCGGGTACTACCTCTTGTACAGAAGTACTCCAATTGAGGATTGATGCCCGGGACGAAATGTGTCACAGCTACTGGATGAAAATTCCATGGTGCGGGAGTACAGATCGGAGCATAGGAGCGGAGCAGGAAAACCATGTCCAATCGGGTCTGGCTGTGGTAGAAACTTGATGGTCGCCGCAGTTCAGCTGGCCCGCATGTCATGCACACAAAGGCAGATGAACGGTGGGGCCGAGAGGGATGAGGCGCACGTCGGGTGACGTCGTGCCGTGGGTTGGAGCGGCATCATGGGAATCACGTGTGGGCGTGGCAATGGTAGAAACAAGAAACGCGATGGTCGTCGTGGTTCAACTTCCATGGACAAGCTGTCATGTTTGCTGACACGTGTATATCAAAACTAGAGTGTTTATATTTCAAGCCCGTGAACAAGTATTATTCTACTACTTTGGATCCATTGCAACGCACGGGCCATCACATTGGTAGTAGTAGTCTCTATGTCTATCTCTACTCTACTCTTATAAAAAATAGAGTTGTTGATGATGGTGTGCCTGCAATCCTGCAGTATAGACTGTCCGATTTATATGTGATGGATAGGAAGGAAACTATGGAAATTTTGCAAAAATATACCCACACCCCTCTCCACATTTGCAAATGAGGCATTCCCTCGTTCATCCTTTTCTCCCACAAGATAAACTACTCATACACTAGTAAGGTACACATGCATTGAACACATGAGATTTGGAAACCAAATTATGAATAAATACACACTATAGCATGTGTCGAGAATATACACCACAGTGTAACCCGCCGGATGTATGGCCCGACTGGAGCTTGGCAACTCATTGGTGACCCGCCCGGACCTAGCGGTTTACAGGAAACTTGCCTGAACATTCTAACTCACTGGTGGCCCGGCGGGCGGGTCAGACAAACAAGAAGGCCCAAGGCCCAGATGGCCGGCTCATGCTATGGTGGGCCAGTCTATGAGGAAAGGCATAAGGAGTTTTCCCTTAAGGGGGCAAGACTAGGATTCCGCTTGTTATAGAATAGTCCAAGTCCTACTAGGACTCCACATGTAACCCGCCCCTCTAACTTATATATGGAGGGGCAGGGCACCCCAAGAGGGACATGATGATATAATCTCTAAGGCTAGACACAATTAGGAGAGCTGTCTTATCCGGTGACTCCCTCATGAGCATAACGAGACCTAGCCACAAACATCATGTAGGGCTATTACCGGATGATATTTCCCGGGGCCCAAAGCTGTCTAAATCCTTGTCTCGTGTGTTGATCCGCCTCGCGTCTCTCCTCCCGATCAACCCCGCTCAAGCTACCACATAAATGCGTTGGCCTCACGACTAAGTCCTCACACTAGTACATCTTCCATGACAATTCCACGACAGTTGCCGCCCACCGTAGGGCCTGCGCATGGTGGTGTTGAGTTCTTGGAGGGATCTTTCTTAAGGATCAAGAAGTTCATAATTTTCTAAATGAAGAAGTGTCCGGCTCGGAAAATTCTGCATCAACGTTCATAAGGTTCTGATTTATAATCAGTGGAATTTCAAGTTCAAGAAAAATTGTTGCCATTTTTTAGCCTGCCATCGTCCAGCGATTTTTTTGATTGTTGTCAAGTCACCGAGATCAAAGGCCGTACTGCAGTTATAAGTTTTAAGAAGACCTCCTCTTTACTATATCCATTGACCAGATTAAAAAGAAAGGAAAAAGAATAAGAGGAAAGAAGGATATAATAAGGACTCAGACTCTACTTCGTGGCCAAGTCGCCTGGAGCGTGCAAAATTCGTCGTCGAGTCGCCTCTTCTGTGGCGGGTCACCATCGAACTGCGCCCAGGCTCATCATTCTATGACGTGTCGCCCAAGCCTTTTCAGCTACAGGCAGGCCTGAAACTACTTGGCCGGGTGTCAACTACAACCTTGAGCGGACAGGCTTCGCCTTATCCTTCCGCCGGTGCTGGCCTCCACGGCTGTTTCGGCACCGCCTCACACCACCAGCTGCAGGAGCTCCATCGATGAGTAGCCTCGGCCGAGCAATCTTGCCACGACCTTGCTCGCTCTATGAATTGCCACACACCGAGTCGTCTTCATGGACCTAATGGCCGGCCCGCCATTTTCCTTGCTGGCATCGCTTCTGAGCCGCCGCCTCCGAGCCACAAGTTTCCGGCTCTCGCGGCCTCAATTGCCCAGCTGTGCACCGCCGTTGCACCTGAGCCGCGGGCGAGTTGCTTCGCAGCCGCCCTGCTGGCCTGTCATGCCCAAGATGCGACCCTATCCTAAAGGAACTCAAAGGTCCCACCAAGGATAGAAGCGCATCTTGAAGACGCTTTTGCAAGGTGGATATTATTACATCAAACCTTTACATAATAGTTGGGGATACATACATAAGGCACAAACGCCCCAAGAATACGTTAACATCATGCAAGAGATCAACATCCGACTACGGATGGTACACAAACAAAACTCAAACAATATCCACCATGCTAGCCCAGGCTGCCGACCTGGAACCTATCCCCTGATCAAAGAAGAAGCAGAAGAAGAACTCCAAAACAAGTAACATCGCTCTCGTGTCAAGATCATCGCAAAACCTGTACCTGCAACTATTGTTGTAGTAATCTGTGAGCCACGAGGACTCAACAATCCCATTGCCATGGGTATCAGCACTAGCAAAGCTTAAAGGGTAAGGAAGGGGTAAAGTGGTGAGGTTGCAGCAGGGACTAAGCATATATGGTGGCTAACATATGCAAATAAGAGCGAGAAGAGAGCAACGGAATGGTCGTGAAACTAGCAATGATCAAGAAGTGATCCTGAACTCTTACTTACGTCAAACATAACCCAAAACCGTGTTCACTTCCCGGACTCCGCCGAAAAGAGACCATCACGGCTACACACGCGGTTGATGCGTTTTTAATTCGAATCAGGTGTCAAGTTCTCTACAACCGGACATTAACAAATTCCCATCTGCCACATAACCGCGGGCACAGCTTTCGAAAGTTTATACCCTGCAGGGGTGTCCCAACTTAGCCCATCACAAGCTCTCACGGTCAATGAAGGATAGTCCTTCTTCCAGGAAGACCCGACCAGTCTCAGAATCCCGGTTTACAAGACATTTCGACAATGGTAAAACAAGACCAGCAAAGCCGCACGATGTGTTGACAAATCCCGATAGGAGTCGCACGTATCTCGTTCTCAGGGCACACCGGATGAGCCAGACGTTGGTTTGGCATAGACCCTATTTGCCCAGGGGCGCCGGACATCACTCGGTTTGGACTAGCACTTAGAGGAGAACTGGCCCGGGAGGGAGGGGGTAAATAAAGATGACCCTCGGCCTCCGGAAACCCAAGGGAAAAAGGCTTAGGTAGGCAAATGGTAAAACCAAGGTTGGGCCTTGCTGGAGGAGTTTTATTCAAAGCAAACTGTCAAGGGGGTCCCATAAATCACCCAACCGCGTAAGGAACGCAAAATCAGGGAACATAACACCGGTATGACGGAAACTAGAGCGGCAAGAGTGGAACAAAACACCAGGCATAAGGCCGAGTCTTCCACCCTTTACCAAGTATATAGATGCATTAATTAAATAAGAGATATTGTGATATCCCAACATAATCATGTCCGTCATGAAGCAATCTTCAACTTCACCTGCAACTAACAATGCTATAAGAGAGGCTGAGCAAAGCGGTAACATAGCCAAGCAACGGTTTGCTAGGAAGGGTGACAAGGTTAGAGGCTGACACGGCAGTTTGGGAGGCTTGAAGAGTAAATGATAGGTAGCGCAGCATAGCGATAGAATGAAGCAACTAGCATAGCAATGATAGTAGTGAGATCCAGGGTAGCGGTCATCTTACCTGAAATCCCTCTAGGAAGAAGAACGAGTCCGTGAAGAAGACAAGTGGACGTGGTAGAACGAATCCTCACAACTCCGGAACGAAACCGAAGCTAACGAGAGAAGCAACCGGGAAAGAAGCAAACAGCATGGTAAACACACAAGCATAATCATGGCATGATGCACAAACAAGTATGATGCATGTCTGGTTTAATGAGGGTGGCATGGCGAAGCGCAACAAATAATACTACAAGTCAAGTGGAGCTCAATATGCAACAAGTTGCATATTGACAAAACCTCACATTGGCATATTTAGTTTAATCTCGTTTAAACTACCAAACAATATTAAATGTTGTTAATCATGGCAAGAGGTGAAGCATAATTAAACTACCTATCTAGGCAAGTTTAAATGAGGCCGGAACAACAAACAACAATTCCGAAAAATCCCCATGTGCATATTTTAGATTTGGTACTGTTCTGCCCTAAACCATATTTTAATGTTATTAAACAAGAAAACAAAGTGCACCAAGCTAATCTATGCATTTTTCCACCCCATTTGCATATAAAGTTTATGAAATTCAGAGCTATGGTTAAATAGTTATGAAATAAATTATTTTAACATGGCATTTGAGCTAATTTTATCAAACAACATTTTAAACATTTTAAACATGGATGAAAGCAGCATATTATGAAACTAGATGAAAAACTAAGCATTTTTCATATATAAAACATTTTAATCCGATGCACCATTTGTGAGTTATTAAATGCATGATCTAGAGGGACTTTTCTGTAAAATAGGTAAATCACTGGATAAATGCTAAATTCGCATAAGGGAAAAAACACATGACAGGCCGAATCTGACTGGCCCAACAGTGGAAGGGTGGGCGCTGGATCTGGTGCTCACCATGGGCTCTTTGCCCGGTCGATGCAGCAGGCCGGCTTGGGCTGGCGGATCTGGCGCAGCTCACGGCAAAGGCGAAGCAGAGGAGGGCTAGCGCGGGTAACGCAGCACTCGTCCATGCTGGCGCTGGACCAAGTCAACAAGGGGGGCAGCGCTGGTCATCTCGTTCAACCATAGTCGAAGCAGAGGACTTGGAGGCGGTGGAGCTGCATCCTCCGGCGACAGGGATGGCACCGAGGCAGTGGAGGCGAGCGGATCTGGGCGTCGGGAGCGGGACTTGGCGAGGGGCTGCTCGAGGTGGCTGACGATGGGGATACTCTGGATCTCGAGCTGGACGAAGGGAGCGACCTGCTTCTGTCCAAAGAGAAAAGATGGAGAGCAGGGGAGGTCAGAGCAGCCAGAGAGAGAGAGAGAGAGAGTGAGTGAGTGAGTGAGAGAGAGAGAGAAAATCGAGGCGCGCAGCAGCGAGGTCTCACCGGTGAGGGGTGTCGAGCACCCAACGGGCAAAGCCGCAGCACAGTAGCTGCAGAATACGGTGGCGATGGGATCTTGAGGCCGAGCCCAGGCCATGGGGGCTTCCTTCCATTCCCTGACGGAAACAAGTTAGAGAGAGATGTGAGAGTGAGAAGCACAGGAAGGAAGGGAGACAGGGGAGGAGATGAGCGGGACGAGGCCGGTCCTGGCGACTTCGGCAGTGCAGCTGCTACGGGTTGGAGCTGGGGCCTCCATGACGGCGCTGCGAGGACGACAGAGAGAGAGCAGCGTGAGAGAGAGAGAAAAGAGATAGCAGATGGGGAAGGAAGGGAGCAGGGCACGGCGGGGAACTCATCTCCGGCGAGGTCCGGTCGCCGGCGGGTTGCGAGGAGGCACGGATGGGAGCGAGGGTGCCGTGGATTGGCTGGATCTGGAAACGAGGAAGGAAGGTGTCTGTGGTTGGCTCGATGTGGAATTCGAGGAGGATTTTGGAGAGAGGGGCGGCGGCCGAATGGGGTCGACATGACATCTCCCCTAGAAATTAGGGTTGCCACTTATTTATAGAGAGAGACAAAATGAGGGTGTATTTTAGGATGTCCGATCGTCATCGAATGGCTCCGGGTCAAGGGATGTTTGGGGATGATTCAAATCCAATGGTCATGACTGCTAGAGTTGGGTCCGGGAAGTTTCGGACACGCACACAAAGGGGGGTTAGGCCGTCGCGGTCAAGAGGGAAGCAAAGACCCGATCGGTCTGGAACAGTCAACGAAAGCAAGGGGTGACGCGGCAACTACAAGCGGATACGGGTTTTTATGAAAGCATATGGATGCGATGCACATGATGCTATGAGATGAGATGCATGCCATGAACAAAATGCAAAACAAAATACAAAACCCAACCACGAAGGAAATATCATATCGCATCTCCGGAAAAGGCAAGAGTTGGAGTTACGAATATGGAAAGTTTTATCCGGGGCGTTACAACACTCCACCACTACAAAAGGATCTCGTCCCGAGATCTAGGATGGCACCAGAGAGAAACGGAAGAGAAAGAGGTAGGACAAAGTTACTTCTTTGACTAACGAGTGAAACCAATGAACCTTGAGAGGTTGAAAAGTTGAAAGAAGAACACAACAGAGTTGAACGAAATTGGTAGCACTCCGATAGAAAAGAGAAACAAGGAACACCATGTGAACCTTGGGGGTTGAAAGACATAAGAAAAGGGTTACAATGGAAAAGAAGTACATGCAAGCACTCCAGTTGAAAGGAGATGCAAGACTTGATAAGATGAAAGAACTTGAAGAGATGACACAACACTCCGGTTAAATGGATAAGCACGAAAAGAACATGATCCTCAATACGAGAAGATGAGTAAAGAGAGCAACATCACAATGCCTCCGAAACGAAAGAATAGAAGCTAGATTGTTTGGATAAAGGGACGGAGCTGAAAGTGAAATCTTCTGCCACAAATGAACTTGGAAAGCATCCTTGCAAAGAAGAATTGAACGGAGTTGTTGGAAAATCAACAACGAAAAACACAAGGTTATTATGGGCTTATGGCAAACATCTCAAAATGATGAAGTTTATTAAATTCAGAGCTATGGTTAAATAGTTATGAAATAAATTATTTTAACATGGCATTTGAGCTAATTTTATCAAACAACATTTTAAACATGGATGAAAGCAGCATATTATGAAACTAGATGAAAAACTAAGCATTTTTCATATATAAAACATTTTAATCCGATGCACCATTTGTGAGTTATTAAATGCATGATCTAGAGGGACTTTTCTGTAAAACAGGTAAATCACTGGATAAATGCTAAATTCACAGAAGGGGTAAAAACACATGACAGGCCGAATCTGACTGGCCCAACAGTGGAAGGGTGGGCGCTAGATCTGGTGCTCACCATGGGCTCTTGGCCCGGTCGATGCAGCAGGCCGGCTTGGGCTGGCGGATCTGGAGCGGCTCACGGCAAAGGCGAAGCAGAGGAGGGCTGGCGTGGGCGACGCGGCACTCGTCCATGCTGGCGCTGGACCAAGTCAATGAGGGGGGCAGGGCTGGACGTCTCATTCGACCATGGTCGAAGCAGAGGACTTGGAGGCGGTGGAGCTGCATCCTCCGGCAACAGGGATGGCGCCGAGGCAGTGGAGGCGAGCAGATCTAGGCGTCGGGAGCGGGACTTGGCGAGGGGCTGCTCGAGGTGGCTGACGACGGGGATACTACGGATCTCGAGCTGGATGAAGGGAGCAACCTGCTTCTGTCCAAAGAGAAAATATGGTGAGCAGGGGAGGTCAGAGCGGCCAGAGAGAGAGAGAGAGAGAGAGAGAGAGAGAGAGAGAAAATCGAGGCGCACAGCGGCGAGGGGTGCCGGGCGCCCAACGGGCAAAGCCGCAGGGCAGTAGCCGCAGAAGACGGTGGCAATGGGATCTTGAGGCCGAGCCCAGGCCATGGCGGCTTCCTTCTGTTCCCTGACGGAAACGAGTCAGAGAGAGATGTGAGAGCGAGAAGCATGGGAAGGAAGGGAGACAAGGGAGGAGATGAGCGGGACGAGGCCGGTCCTGGCGACTCCGGTAGTGCAGCTGCTATGGGTTGGAGCTGGGGCCTCCATGACGTTGCTGCGAGGACGACAGAGAGAGAGAGCAGCGTGAGAGAGAGAGAAAAGAGAGAGCAGATAGGGAAGGAAGGGAGTAGGGCACGGCGGGGAACTCATCTCCAGTGAGGTGCAGTCGCCGACAGGTTGCGAGGAGGCGCGGCTGGGAGCGAGGCTGCGGTGGATTGGCTGGATCTGAAAACGAGGAAGGAAGGTGGCTGTGGTTGGCTCGATGTGGAATTCGAGGAGGATTTTGGAGAGAGGGGCGGCGGCCGAATGGGGTCGACAGGACATCTCCCCTAGAAATTAGGGTTGCCACTTATGTATAGAGAGAGACAAAATGAGGGTGTATTTTAGGATGTCCGATCGTCATCGAATGGCTCCGGGACAAGGGATGTTTGGGGATGATTCTAATTCAATGGTTATGCCTGCTAGAGCTGGGTCCGTGAAGTTTCGGACACGCACGCAAAGGGGGGTTAGGCCGTTGCGGTCAAGAGGGAAGCAAAGACCCGATCAGTCTGGAACGGTCAACGAAAGCAAGGGGTGACACGGCAACTACGAGCGGATACGAGTTTTTATGAAAACATATGGATGCGATGCACATGATGCTATGAGATGAGATGCATGCCATGAACAAAATGCAAAACAAAAGACAAAAACCCAACCACAAAGGAAATATCATATCGCATCTCCGGAAAAGGCAAGAGTTGGAGTTGCCAATATGGAAAGTTGTATCCGGGGCGTTACATGGCCATACTCCGCTAGCAAAACTGCATGCCGCCACGACTTGCCTTCAAATCGCCAAAATCAGTGGAATACAATTGGATACTATATTTGGAAGTGGCCGAAGATTACATCGTCTTCTTTAATGAGCATGGAGGGACCCATGCTGGGAAAAGATACTTTTGTAAAGCTAAACGCAAGTTCAGTGATCAAAGACTTGCACAATTTTTTTGCTATGGTCGTCGCTCACACGGGCATCAAATACCATAGGTCGGAAATTGTCAACGATATGGCTCCGCCCGAAGTTAGCTCTGGCTGAATGGCCACGCCACGGCCGCATCAAGTCACCGACGCCCAATTCAGCTACGGACAGATCATTGCCTCGTCCTCAAGACGCCTCGCCATGTCGTCATCGTGCCTCACCTGGGAGCTCGCGACCAACCTCGCCTCCTCTATTGCGGCTCCGTCGAGTCGCCGCGGCCTTACCGACTCCGCCGTGTTCCTTCTCCATAGACCCATCCCGCTAGTTCAAATCTGACAGCATCGCCACACCGTCAAAAAGTCGCTTCCGCTGTGAGCCGCCCTTGCCGACCTCACACCCAAGCCGCCGAGCCATGTGAAGCCGCCGGCCTCATTTTCTTCTCGCAGAAGTGGTCCCGTCTTTACATCGCCTCGACCCACCCCCGCAGCATGGCCACCATGGCTTGACTAGCGCACCAAGCTGCCGCCACCGTCGCGGCCTCGCGCCGTCACTAAATCGCCTCTCCAACCCGCCGCTGCCGCGGACGCACCTCGTCGACCCGCCGGAGTGCCCTCGTTGCAGCATCTGATTCGCCAAAACGCCACTACAGCCGCGACTAGCCATGGCCACTCTCGTACTGGTCCGCCTTGTTGCTTAACTCGCCCACCTCCGACCCACCGCTGTCAAGTCGCCTCCAACCACCCCCATCGCTGCTGGAACATGGTGTTGAACTGCTCCTTGGTGCCATTCTGAGTTACTACGCCTAATGAGTGGTCTCCGCCGCTTATGAGCCGCCACGGCCAACGAGTGGCCTCTGCTGAATCGCCAGCCTCGAGCCGGTTCCTCCGCTGCATGACCACAACATTGCCTCTGCTGTGTTGAGTCGCTAGGACACCACCATCACGGCCTCTGTCACGCCTTTAGGATGCCATGTGCGACAACTGCTGCCCGTTCTGCCTTCACCGGAGTCGTCTCACCCGCAAACCGCCATCCTGGCATTACCTCTCTCCGCGTTGAGCCGCCATCGGAGAGCCACCGAGCTGCCTCTGAGCCGCCACATAGGAGGATCACATCAAGCCATTTCCGCTAGCCCTGCTGAGCTGCCGGCCGCGTGCCCTCATCTCCACAACCGTGCACCAGGACCGGGTCGCCACTCGGGTCAGCTCCCGCGCCCCCTGCGTTGGTTCTGCAGCTCCGACTCTGTTTCTGCCACTCCTAACCGCCACGGTGGTCCGCCTTGGCCTCACGCCTCTGAGTCTCCCTTGCTGCTTGTCATCTTCAAACTGGCCTCGCCTTTGAGCCGCGGAGGCACGGTGGCTGTACCACTGTTTTGGGACCTGCCGCGCGCTGAGCTGCCCCGTGGAGTCCCGCGCGTTGTGATCCGCCATGGCCTCGCGCCGGTTCAGCCGCAGTTTTCCTCAAGTCATCGCCCCGGTTCTCTTTGCTACGCGTCCTGCGGGGCCAAACCACCGTTCACCTGAGTCGCCGATGCCACCGGGGTTGGCCTCACTTCTGTCTTAGCTGCAAGCCACCAATACTGTGCCAAAACTCATCGACTTGCAAGATGCCTTGCCTCCTTTACTGCGTCTCTGCCATCGCCGTTAGAACTTCACAATCAAGATCCGACATCAAGCCACCCCTGCATCGGCTCGCAGGGCCCCAACTCCTCCGCCGAGCTGCTGGGTCGCCTCTGATCCACTATCACGCCTAAACCGTCGTTGCCATGTCCCGCACCGTCACCGGGCCATCGTTGTTTATCCTCGGTGAAGGCCTCCTGGAGCCGCTGCCTGACCGCTGCTTACCTCTGCCTCTCTGGGCCGGCTCTGGCTGGGGCTCGCTGACTTGCCTACCACTACTCGCCGGGGCCCACCATCGCCTCTACCAGCGCTAGAGAGTCGGCCCGTCCGACAACACGATGAGCCTCCCGGCCTCACGCTACATCCGCTACTGCTGGCGCATGCTAAGCCGCCTGGGTCTCATTCAGACTCACCAACGGGGCCTTACCTCGCCCATGCGGCCTCCGAGCCTCCCTCGTCTTCATCACCAGCAAGCCACCGCGGGATTCAGCCGCCGCTCCTTGCTGTTGAACCGCCGGCTATGACCCGCCAACGCGTTTTATACTGCTACAAGTTGTTGAACTGAGCTAGCCCTGGCCTCAAACATAGCTGCCATGGCTTGCCTCTTGTGAAAGAAGAGGTTGACCCGACGAGGTAAAGAGAGACCTCAGAGGCTACGAAAAAAGAAAAAATAGGGTCAACATGAACCGGAGGATCACTTCTGAGCCGCCCGGTGCCGCGCTTTAAGCCAACACCTCTATCATTGTTGCTGCAACCCTAGATCTAATGCTTTTTGATAAAACATATCACGTGAAATCCATCCTCTAAAGTTTCTATTGATACATTTATTTTCTTTGAGAATAATTACTCTCGTTTTGATTTCTTATGCAGAATTCACCATTACAAAGGAGACCATCAAGTTATGGCCCTAGCCTACACCGGATGGGTCAAGGGGCAGGGTCAATTATAACCCATCGAGATTCAACATATTCAAGCAATCCACTGGTCATATCATGGTCAAGCATGGAAAGTCTCAAGCCAACTCCTCGAGTAGTCTTAAAGACTCAGGGGCTACATGGACATGGCTCAGTAAATGTTTGCCAGCTTAACAGACCGTCAGAAAATTTCTGGCTTAAAATGAAGAATTCTGGTTTAAAATCCATCTCAAGGGAAATCTTTCTCTCACTGAAGCTCTCAAATATCTGGTTTAAAATCCGGCTCAAGGGAAATTTGTCTCTCACAAAATTTTTAAGCTCTCAATATCCGGTTTAAGAATTTTGGCTGAAAAAGAATTAATCTCTCGCAAGGTCGAGTTCTCAGAAAAATTAAAGGGTGCCAAAGAGAACTTGCTGCCGTAATGTGTGGTTCAAACATGGGTATCCTGCCGTATTGGCTTATCAAAAAGGTCATTTGGGGGCTTCCTGCTCATTGAGCATAGCTGTGAATATCCCTCTTGATCCGGCGCAACGCCACATCTTCAGATGGTCACTTGGGGGCTCCCTGTTCAAACATAGGTGTATTCACCAAAGAGAACATAGCTGTGAATATCCCTCTTTATCGGTGCAATGCCACAATTTCAAAGGTCACTTGGGGGCTTCCTGTTCAAACGTAGGTGTATTCACCAAAGAGAACATAGCTTTGAATATCCCTCTTGATCTACACAATGCCACAATTTCAAAGGTCACTTGGGGGCTTCCTGTTCAAACATAGGTGTATTCACCAAAGAGAACATAGTTTTGAATATCCCTCTTGATTGGCGCAATGCCACAATTTCAAAGGTCACATGGGGGTTTCCTGTTCAAACATAGGTGTATTCACCAAAGAGAACATAGCTGTGAATATCCCTCTTGATCGGCTCAATGCCACAAAGCACTTGGGGGCTTCTTGTTCAAACAAAGGTGTATTCACCAAAGAGAACATAGCGTTACTACCCATGTGAGCTGGTTTGGAACACCAGGTGTATTCACCAAAACCTTCTGGGTTCTCCTGCTTTGTAGAAACTGCCACTCCGCCCGGGTAATCCCGGAATGACAAGCCATACTCTTGACAGTCAATCTTACATAGACCCTGAACTTTTCAAGGTTAAAACGGCAATCATGTGAGGCCGGTTTCACAAAGTGTAAAAGGTTAACTCAGTGGCTTGGTGGCCCATGAAAGCCTTGGAGCTTTAGGCTTGGCGGCCTATGAAAGCCTCGTTTTCTCGATTTTGATTCATTATCTTTTTCTGAGCATTTTTTGGGGTTCATATATTTACGCCATATTAACATATGGCTTAAGACAATTCAGGCCATGTAGCCTTCATCTCTATGGCTCATATTTGAGTATATCCAGAGTTTATTAACCAGGTTTGGCTTTGGACATTAAGTCGCCAGTATATATTTGGATTGCACCATTGGAATCATGTGCTTACAAATCATTGGGTTATATTATTCAAATCTTTAATAGCCAACATGGCTGGATTTTTATTTTGGTTATCCATAACCAATATTATGATTGAGGTTTACAAAGCTGCTTCAGAAGCATTCAGCAATATCATCCAAATAGAGGATATGATTTATTCTGCAATGGAAGGAATAGTCCCGAATCGTTGTAGGCTTACGACCCAGCACTTGGGGGCTACATATTCAAGTTGAGATTACATCAAATATGCAAGTTCCATGTCACTGCCAACATGCACCATGGCACTTGGGGGCTAATGCAAAGTCATTTTTTGCTTGCCTTATTGAAGACCCGACTCATTATTGCATAATGACCCGGCCCTTGGGGGCTACCAATTGCTCCTACCAAAAATTGAAAGTACACAAGCCTTAATCCATTATATTGAAGGGTCCACTACTCAGTTGGTAGAGCACAAGGCTTTTAACCTTATGGACGTGGATTCGAGCCCCATGGTGGGGGTTACATTATATGATGTTATTTTCAATGAAGTATATATTAAGTCCCAACTCAGTATTATCTTACTAAGTCGGCCCTTGGGGGCTACACATTGTTGTCCAAGTTTACATGATCATATCTACAAAGTCCCTGCTCATTATTGCATAATGACCCGACCCTTAGGGGCTACACTGGTTGAAGTTTTTATGACCATAAGGTATTACAAGTCCTAGGTTGTTGCAAGCATGGCAACCCGACACTTGGAGGCTACATATGTGGAATATTCAGTTTTTACTAGTGACTGAGATGAGCAACTTGGATTTCTTCAAGGTTGCAACATTTATTTTGAAGCAAGTCTTAAGCTGTTACTACGCTCTCATCTTAAGACTTGGGGGATACAGGTGATATGAATATAATTGAGGAACATCTTCAAGTTCTTAGTTCTTTGAAAGAAACCAGGTATCATATTCTCTTATTTGGCTGGGATAGCTCAGGAAAGTCAATTACATGACCCGGCATCATTTGTTTATAACCCGACAATTTTGGCAATCACAAATTGGCAAGATCTACATCTTTAAGCTGGCTGAATATCAGTTGAATATTTCAAAACCCATAATTTTTGTCAAGTTAAAGCATTGAAGGCTGAGTCAAATGGATTATTTCTTATAAATATCTCTCTACAAGAGCCAATGTCAACAAATTGACTATGAAGATGGACTATTGACCCGAATTTTTCAGAAGAAGTGCCTAGATTTTTTTGCATTGGCAAGGTTTGAACATATTTGTTAAAGGGAATTTGCTATGAGATCATGGACACGCATGCAAGAGGAAATGCCAAGGATTTAAGGATGATCAAGTGCCGGCTCAGGAGAACTTTTAAACCAGAGCACAACCTATCAAATTTGTTCTTGTGTTTATTGTGCAGGATCTATTTAACATGGATAAATCCAAATTAAAATGGGGGCTAAGGTCGGGGATATACCCCGCGATGTAACCCGCCGGATGTATGGCCCGGCTGGAGCTTGGCGACTCACGGGCGACCTGCCCGGACCTGGCGGTTTACGAGCAACCTGCCTGAATATTGTGACTCACTGGTGGCCCGGCGGGCGGGTCAGACGGACAACAAGGCCCAAGTCCCAGATGGTTGGCTCATGCTATGGTGGGCCGGTCTATGAGTAAAGGCATAAGGAGTTTTCCCTTAAGGGGGCATGACTAGGACTCCACATGTAACCCGCCCCTCTAACTTATATAAGGAGGGGCAGGGCACCCCAAGAGGGACATGCTGAAATAATATCTATGGCTAGACACAATTAGGAGAGCCGGCTTATGCGGCGACTCCCTCATGAGTATAATGAGACCTAGCAACAAACATCATGTAGGGCTATTATCGGATAATGTTTCCCGGGCCCGAAGTTGTCTATATCCTTGTCTCATGTGTTAATCCGCCTCGCGTCTCTCATCCCGATCAACCCCTCTCAAGCTACCACATAGATGCGTTGGCCTCATGATTAAGTCCTCACACTAGGACATCTGCCGTGACAATTCCATGACAGCATGCAAAGCTTTGAGTCATATATGCATGATGTAGATGTTCGTTTAGTTCTTATAGTTCATCTCATTCAAAATCAATTAGTTTTATAAAAACATTAAGATTCATGGGGTTGTCCATTGTAAAGTGTAAAGTAAAAAACAAATAATGGCAATTCATTCAGGAAAAAAGTTTGGCCAATTATGATACGGAAGATTCTAGAACAAAGGAGAAGTGCTTGTGTTTTGAGGTTTGTGCATTATGCTTAAGTTCAACCATGGAGTCTTCTAAATTGTACATGTGGCAGAATCTGGTGGAATATTGATGATATCCAACGGCCAGTAGTGCTCGGATTTTCCATCTCTACACTATCAGATTAGCTTCATCCAGCGACCATCTTTCAAAGTTATTCGCACACTATATAGGTGTTGCACCCCGGCTCAGAGCAACCGGTTTACCCTGCATTGCCAGCCCAGAGATCGAGTCTTCTGGCAATACACAACAACATGGTACAGAAATAACCACTTTATTGATACTAGCGTGGTACAAAGGTCTGATATTACATCCAGATTCGAGGCCAAGCGGCACACATGGTGCTGCTGGACAGTATGTGTATTATTTAATGAACATGGCTGGGGCCTCGATCACACGAAACAACGCGGCAGCGGAAGAACCACGTAGCGGAACTCCATGGCACAGGGACACCAACGTGGACAGAGCCTAGACACGAGATGCGCTCCGATGCGAATCAGCTTTCCTGAAAACTGGCATAACATGCCAGGTCAGTACATGGAATGTACTTGCAAGCTCACAACAAACATAAGCATGATGATGGACAATATCATGATAATTATTCAAGTTAAATTAATGCAAGAAATTACTACAAATGCAAAGCTATGCAGAACAACCAAACAGCGCACCGAGTCACACGAACTCGCTTACCAGACGGTTACCTCGTAACCAATGGTGACCACACCGGGGTCACACCTGAAACCAATCACTCATGAACACCTCAAGTGTTCAAGGTTCACCACGGAACAATGCATCACAACAATTAATAGTTTGCAAGATTAATTATAAAAGTTGATCCATGGTGTGACTTACTCCCAAGTCTTGCCCATAACTGAGGGCGCGGCTATTGATAGATTAAATACACTCTGCAGAGGTAGCGCACTTTAACCAAACTACGGAATACCTGGCCTCGTACTCCCATTCGGGTGGACCAAAGTACTCCGACAAAACCCTCCCTTTGCCATGCACTCTCCCCGGCCACTCCGACCATTTCCCTCTTAGGGCTAGGTCTTGGGTGGCCCCGTGTCTACCAAAGACACCAACGGCCACCGTTGTGGAAAAACGGTCCCAAACGGGGACAAGGTACCATAAAAATAAACGAGCACACACGGTTATGTCTGCCTACCGGGCTAGGGTATGCACGCCCATAACCTTCCCTCGCGGGAGGCACCGGTGAGAGCCACGACAAAGGACCGAATCAAGACCTTCCCATTAGGTAAATGTGGTCGCACTGAATTCAAACCCGATTCAGTGGCACCATGATGTGATCAACATCATATTTAGGTTGAACTTAATCAAGTATTAACTTTCAGAAAAAGTTTTTATTACTAACATGGCATCATATCGGAAATCATGCAACTACTCATCACACGGAGCAAGCAACTCTTAAGCATGGATCAAAACAAGCAATATAACTGAGTTACAATACTAAGATCAGAAACTTCTCTGGTTATAAGTCATTTTTTTCTACAAACAACATTTTTATTAGTTCATCATTTAGTTGAAAACTATTACTAGCAAAAATAGCTACCATAACTTTCCAAAACAAAATATCTAGTGCAAAATCTTACTCTACTTAGCCAAACAATTCTATGAACTCAACAAAAAGCTAAAACAAGAATATCAAGCCTCATAAAACAACTAGCAATTAACCATATTAATTTATCAAATTTTAAATGCAACTAAAGACTCATATTCAAGTAGAAAATCATAGATATTGAAATAACACCATCCAAATGATGTTGTGGCTTGCCTTAGTGCAGAGGAAGGTCACACTCCTCCTGGTTACCTTCAAGGCAAGATCCTTCTTGTGAAAATATTTTAAAACCACAAAGATAAATGTCAAAACTCATTCTGAAAATCACCAGAGATTCTAGACAGCAAGGAAAATGCACCTTTTGGTGTGCTGCTAGAGCTTTCTGTAACAAAAACAATGCAAAAAGAATCAATTCATTTGGACTTGTGGTTTAGAAATTATGGATGGTCAAAGTTTGGTCAAATTTCTGAATAAATTTGAATTAAACAGAAATTCCTGGAGGGGGGACGTCGAAGGCGTAAAGTGGGAGTGCGCCTCCACTTGTACCGCTTCGGACGGGAGTGGTGAGGCTGACACTGGGCCCCACCAATCAGGAGAGAGAGGGGGGGATCGAGATCAGAGGAGGGGCAGCGCTTTGCCGGAGCTGACATCGACGACGAGGGGGTTTGGGGCTAGGCTAGAGGGATAGATTGGAAGCGGGGCTCGCGGCGCACCTGCCTGTACCCGTGGCTTGGTGAGAGGTGGACGGAGCTGGTCGCAGTCGAGCTCGCAAGCTTCGGTGGCGGACGGGGTTCGCGGGAGAGGTGGAAGACAGAGGCTAGAGGTAGCTCCGAGGGCTTGGTGAGGTCCAGGCAGCTCCAGCAGGCCACCAAGGCCCTGCCTAAGCAGCTGCTTGAGCTTGAGAGGCCCTGGAGAGCCGCAGCTGGCCTGCGGGGATCGCCGGAGTCCTCGGGTCGGGGCGACGGCCAGAGGCCTGCCCGACCAAACTGCGGTTGTTCTACGTGTTCGTGGTGGTTGTGTGGAGTGGTGCGTGGCCAGGATTCGAGTCGGGGTGGCTTTATATAGCCGGAGCAAGAGGGGGGGAACGTGTCACCGTCGGAGCACTATGGACATGTGGCAAACGTCGACGAGAGGCTCCAACGTGAGGGGACAGGGTGCAGCGTCAACGTTGGCGCTTTCCCACGCTCGCGGACGAGCACAGGAGGCGGTTTGAGATGGGGACAAGCACACGCGCACACTGTGCCATTTTGGCAGCAACCTGACCGGTCTTGCCGCGATGGCTCTGGCGTCGGTGAGCGCCAGGGAGGGGTCATGGGTGATGGGTCGAGGGTTGTGGCACGTTGCGGCAGTCGGAGGCGAGCGCTTGCATGCACACGCGCGAAACAGAACGCAAAGCGCCAGCCAGAGCGCGTCAAGACGCATGCCAGGCACCGTGTCCACACGCGGTCACCAGGATGGCATGGTCAAAACGACGCCCAAGAGCGGCCAAACCTTGTCTATGCTCTCAACCATGCAGTGTTTAGTCTAGGGGAGTTGATGGCTCATGCCCAGGTCGACCAGAAGAGACGCCACTTAGCTCACAAGTTTTTGTACAGAAACTTGGTCGTGAAGTTTGGGCACCTTCTAGAAGGCCATTAGGGCTGATCTCCTGGGGTTTAGGGTTTCATAGGAGGGTGTTTAAGCTCAAGAAAGATCAAGGATAAAAGCTTAGAGGGAAATGCACTTGCTGCACAAAGTGCATTTCTAGTCCAGAAGTGAAAAGTTTTACTACAGCAAAAATATTACAAAAAGTGATGCAATATTTTTGCATGGGAAGATGTGCCATGGTCCTAAGAATATTTAGGAATTATCTCAGATTTTTCTGAGCAAGAAAAATTGAGGTTGCTTTGGAGCACAAAGTTCTGAAATGAACTTAAGAGAGAAAAATGAATATTTTCCTTAAAGGAAAAATATTCTTTTATTATATTGGGAATTTGTAGGAGGAATAAGGTAGATAGGTCACTTGGGTGAAAGCCAAGGATATGCCCAAGTGACAAGTCCATTTGAATTGATCCAAAAATCCAAATCAAATCAGGGTAAAAACCACGATGAAAACCAAGTCCGGAAAGAGAGATAAGGCAAGTCCGGTAAAAACAGAGAAGGCAAAATCCAGGCTATCACAAACCTCCCACACTTAGGATGAATCTCGTCCTCGAGATTCGGTTGCTTGGGAAAACTATTCTGGGTATGCAGTCCTTAAAAATTCCTCTCTTTCCCAGGTTGCTTCTTCTTTGGTGTGATGCTCCCACTGAACCTTGTAAAATCTTATCTCTTTGCTGCGAGTGACCCTTTCTGTCTAATCCAATATTCTGATTGGCTTTTCCTCATAAGTCAAATCCTTAGCCAATTCTATCTCTGACATATCAGTCCTTTTCTCCGGTGGTGAGATGCATCTTGTTAACTGCGAGGTGTGAAACACATTGTGTACTTCGGAAAATTCTGGTGGCAATTCCAACTGGTAGGCGATTGTTCCGACTCTGGCCATGATGGGGAATGGACCGATATATCTGGGTGCCAATTTTCCTCGAGTCTGAAACCTCTTGACTCCTTTCATAGGGGTGACTCGGAGATATACGTGTTCTCCGGGTTCGAAGCTGATCTGACAATGTTTGGCATCATAGTAGCTCTTCTCTCGGGATTTGGCCAGTTGCATTCTGTCTCAGATTTCCTTGACTTGCTTCTCGGCTTCAAGCATTAAATCAGTCCTGAAAATACGACTATCTCCAATTTGAGACCAATTTAATGGGGTGCAGCATTTGCGGCCATACAGGGCTTCATAGGGTGACATCTTTAAGCTGGATTGGAAACTGTTGTTGTAGGAAAAATCAGCGTAGGGTAGATAGTCTTCCCACTTGGTTCCTTGGGCTAATGTACATGCCCGGAGCATATCTTTGAGTATTTGATTTACTCGCTCAGTCTGAGGATTGTAAGCCGTGCTGTACTTCAGAGCGGTCCCCAAGGCTTGATGAAGTCGGGACCAAAATGCGGATGTGAATAGAGATCCCCTGTCGGAGGTGATTGTCTTGGGTACTCCATGGAGACTGACGATTCTTTATACATACAACTGTGCAAGTTGATTTGCACAGTATGTGGTCCGGATGGGTAGGAAGTGTGCCACCTTGGTTAGAGTGTCCACTATGACCCATATCGCATCGTTTCCTTGATGAGACCTTGGTAATCCGGTGATGAAATCCATGCAAATATCATCCCATTTCCATTGTGATACCGGCAGAGGCTGGAGGAGTCGGGCGGGTTTTTGGTGTTCTGCCTGTACCTTATTGCAGATATCGCAGCAGGCCACAAAATACGCGATGTCTTTCTTCATTCCATCCCGACAAAATATCTGACGAAGATCCTCATTCATCTTGGTACCACCGGGATGAATTGAGTATGGTGATTCATGTGCTTCCACCAATATTTTCTTCTTCAGACTGTCTTGGTTGGGTACGCAAAGTCTTCCTCGGAACCTTAGAGAACCTTGCTAATCCATAGTGAAATCAGGTGCTTGCCCTTGGTGTAGCTTCTGAACATATATCTGTAACACCTTATCATCCGCTTGAGCTCTGCGGATTTCTTCTTCGAGAGTAGGAGCAACTTCCAATATATTGTTAAGACGGTCGTCAGTGATTACCAGATTCAGCTGCATGATTTCTTCATAGAGCTCTAGAGGCAAGGAATCCATTAGGGCGTTGAGGTTGGCGGGTTTGCTGCTGAGGGCGTCAGCCACCATATTAGCTTTGCCCGGGTGATAATTTATTCCGAGGTCATAGTCCTTGACCAACTCGAGCCATCTTCGCTGTTGAAGGTTCAACTCGGACTGAGTGAATATATACTTGAGAGTTTTATGGTCAGTGAATATCTGGCACTTCTTTCCAATCAGATAATGTCTCCAGATTTTTAAAGCATGCACCACTGCGGCCAATTCCAAATCATGAGTAGGATAATTTCCTTCATGTTGTCGCAGTTGGCGAGATGCATAGGCCACCACCTTGCCATCTTGCATGAGTACACACCCCAGTCCTTTTCTGGAGGTGCCGCAGTAAACATCAAAACTGCGGTAGATATCTAGAAGAGTTAATACGGGTGCCGATGTCAGTTTGGTTTTTAATTCATTGAAGCTCTGTTCGTAGTCTTCAGTTCATACGAACTTCTTGTCCTTCTTGAGGAGCTCAGTCATTGGCTTGGCGATCTTGGAAAATCCTTCGATAAAACAGAGATAATATCCGACCAGTCCAAGGAAACTCTGGATTTCTGAGATGGTGGTGGGTGCGGACCAATCAAGTACATCTTTTACCTTTCTTGGGTCCACCAAGATTCTTTCTGCCGAGAGGATATGTCCGAGGAATCCCACTTGCTGGAGCCGAAACTCACATTTGCTGAATTTGGCATACAATTGATGATCGCGAAGCCGTTGCAGAACAGCGCGAAGATGTTCCTTATGTTCGTCCTTGCTTTTGGAATAAATGAGGATATCATCAATGAACACCACCACAAACTTGTCCAAGAAGTCCATAAACACCTTGTTCATCATATGCATAAATAATGCAGGAGCGTTGGTGAGGCCGAAGGACATAACAGTGTATTCGTAAAGACCGTACCGAGTGGTGAACACGGTCTTAGGAATATCTTCCTTCTTAATCTTGAGTTGATGATATCCCGTCCTCAAATCAATCTTTGAGAATACTTTGGCCCCACTGAGTTGATCAAACAGATCGTCAATCCTCGGCACTGGATACTTTTTTTAATGGTGACATCATTTAGTTGTCGGTAGTCTACACACATTCATAGACTGCCATCCTTTTTGTCCACAAAGATTGCTGGTGATCCCCATGGTGAAGAGCTGGGACGAATGTATCCTTTTTGCAGCATCTCATCTAGTTGCTTCTCCAATTCCACCAATTCTGAGGAGGGCATCTGTCACATCCCTAGCTTCTGGTAATGCACTAGGCTAGACCTCTTGCTGCATCATGTCTAAATTCAAATGAAATTTGAATTGAGGAATTCTCAAATGCCTCAGAAACCTCTAAAAATAACCAACAATTAAATCTTCTCAAATGTGTCCAAGAAAATGTTCCTGATATCCTCTGGAAATATTGGCAAGAGGTAAAATCCAAACCAATAATTTTGGTGTCTCAGAAACATTTAATTTGGGCATTTGAATTAAAGCAATAATTATTTGAATTGGATTTATATCTACTATTAAATAAATATAGGTCCAATAATTCTGAAATATTTTGTGGAGCATTGTTTTAATTCTTTTAGCTCCTAAAAATATTGTCAGAAGCAAAATAAATTGAATTGGTTTCAAAACCAAATTCAAAACAAACCTGCAAAATAGAAAACTGAAATAATTAGAAAAGAGAGAGAGAGAGACTACTTGGGCCACTTACCTGTAGCCGGCCCAGCTGGCCAGCTCCTCCCGCTGGCCCAGCCCACCAACCACAGCCACCCTGTCGTCTTCCTCCCTGGACAGGAGGACGAGCGCGTGCCTGCCGCGCGCTGGCCACGCGCCTCGCCAGCTCCTGCTTACCGCTCTCCCCCGACGCTCTGGACGCCCTGGACGTCGACACGCGGCCTCCCCGACCGCCCCTCACTCCCTCCCGTGCTCACCGTGATCTCAGGAGTCCGTAGCACGCCCCAGCTCCTCCTGCCGTGCTCCCTAACCCCGACCCCGAGATTGCCCGAACTCCGGCAGCCGCAAAGGGGCTCGCCGCCGGCAGCTCCGGCCACCCCAGCTGCTGTCACTTGCCTCTTTAGATGCGCCTTTCTCCCAGGAACCCGTAGGAGCAAACCGCACGTCAAATGGTGCTCCATAGCGAGCGCACGGTGCACCTCCGCTGTCGGCCGTGGTCGTCGCCGGCGACACTCCGGCGACTGCCGACGTGGCACGCCTAATTAGCACTAATGACCTTGTTAAACTAACCCCGTGACACTGACAGTGGGCCCCGTAGCGGGTCAAAGCCCGGGTCAACGCGGGATTAGCCTCTGAGTCACTGACGTGTGGACCCCACACGTCAGGTTTGACCTGGACCGCCCGTTGACCTGCTGAGGTCAGCATGAGGTCATGCTGACGCCATAATTCATTTTCTGGAATTATTTTTAATTCTAAATATTCAGGAAATTCCAGAAAATTGTAAAAACTTCTAAAAATCATAGAAATTCAACCGTAACTCCAAATTAAATAATTTATATATGAAAATTTATCAGAAAAATTCAAGGAATCCATCTGTACCATTTTCATGCATGTTAGAACAACTTATAGCTGCTGTTTAGCACAAATCAATTAAAGGGCATTTAAATAATCACATATGGAGTTTGAATTTGAATCTTGTATTCAAACCAACCTCATTTAATCTGTTGCTAGTTGCATTAGCCCAAAACACATTCATATTGCCATGTCATAGCATGCATCATATTGTGCATTGCATTGATTGTGTTCCCTTCTGTGTTGCCGGTATTTGTTCCCTCTCGATAGACGTGATACCGATGATGTGATTGTTGACACTGATGAAGACCCAATGTTATCTTCAGAAGTGCCAGGCAAGCAAAACCCCCTTGTTCATTCCGATACAATCCTACTCTCTCGCTCCTGCTCTCTTTTACTACATTAGGACAACACTGATTCATCTGTTACTTGCTGCGGTAGCTGAACCCCTTTGTCCTTTGCATGACATGTCATTGCCACAGTAAATAGATGAAACCCACTAGCATGAGTAGGAGTTGTTTGAGCCCTGATGTGCCTACTCATTCATGTTTGTTTGTCATGCCTGCTATTGCTTAGAGTTGAGTCAGGTCTGATTCATCGGGGATGAATCAGAGGCGTGTGAACCTGTCCTACTGTGTGTGAGCTAAGTGTGTGAACACGATTTGGTAAAGGTAGCGGTGAGAGGCCATGTAGGAGTACATGGTGGGTTGTCTCATTGCAGCCGTCCTCAGGAACTGAGTTCTGTGTTTGTGATCCATGATCAGTTACTACCACACATTGGGCTCCGGGCGCTCCAAGCCCTCTCGACTTATTAATCAACTTGATCTCTGTCCAGGAGTTGCAACTAGTTTCTGGTGTTTGTAGGCAGTGTTAGTAGTCTACCAAGTGGCACCCGGTACAGGTGGGCTTGGGACAGACTAGGCACAGTGGCCCGGTGTACCAAGTGGCACCCGGTTGGTGGGCTTGGGAACCCTGCACACATCGTTTGGGGCCGTAAGCGACACCCCGGCCGGATCTCCTTGCGGATGGAACCTGAATAGGCGATAAACCTGGAATAGAGACTTGTTCGGTTAGTCAGGTCGTGGCCGACTCCCTCGCCCGGCTTCCGCTTGAAGGTTGCCGAGGTACATGACGTGTACAGGGCGATAAGTGGCGAGAGCGTGTGTGAAGAAGTACACCCCTGCAGGGTTAACATCATCTATTCGAATAGCCGGATTCCTCGGATATGGAAACGTGGACCCCTTATATCAGTTCATAGACAAGTGAAAGTGGATACTCTATAATACGCAAGATAAGCGTGAGTGCTATGGATGGCATTCTCGTAGGGAGACGGGAGCGGATCCATAGTGGTGTATTGATATGGTGAATATGTGGACTCGTGTGCGCCACCTCAAAAGAGTTGCTTGCAGTCGTAGTTAGGATAGCCACCGAGTCAAAGCTGGCTTGCTGCAGTTAAACCCCACCACCCCTTTGTTGATAATGATGCATATGTAGTTAGTTCTGATGTAAGTCTTGCTGGGTACATTTGTACTCACGTTTGCCTATTTTATGTTTTGCAGAGAGACTTCAGTCTCACTAGTAGTTCCGCTTGGACTTCGACGTTTAGCTGGATACCTCAGCTACGATCTTGTGCCCTCGGCAGGATCTGATAGATAGTCAGGCTTCTCAGCCTTTTTCATTTATAGATGTCTGTACTCAGACATGATAGCTTCCGCTTGTGCTTTGATTTGTATGCTCTGATTGTTGGGTCATGAGACCCATGTTTGTAATGTCTCGCTCCTCGGAGCCTATTGAATAAACTACTTGAGTCGTAGAGTCATTTTGTGATGCCATGTTGTATTGCACATATCGAGCATATTGTGTGTATGTTATTGAAATGCTTGGTATGTGTGGGATCTGACTATCTAGTTGTTTATCTTTAGTAGCCTCTCTTACCGGGAAATGTCTCCTAGTGTTACCGCTGAGCCATGGTAGCTTGCTACTGCTCTGGAACACTTAGGCTGGCCGGCATGTGTCCTTCTTCGTTCCTGTGTCTGTCCCTTCGGGGAAATGTCACGCTTTGAGTACCGGAGTCCTGTTAGCCCGCTACAGCCCGGTTTACCGGAGTCCTGCTAGCCCAGTGCTACAGCCCGGACCCACTTGCTGATGACCGACACGTTCGAAGCTGGGTCATGAATGCCTGTCCCTGTAAGTCTGTGCCACTTTGGGTTTACGACTAGTCATGTCAGCCCGGGCTCCTTATCATATGGATGCTAGCGACACTATCATATACGTGAGCCAAAAGGCGCAAACGGTCCCGGGCAAAGGTAAGGCGACACCCGTGGGGATACCGTGCGTGAGGCCGCAAAGTGATATGAGGTGTTATCGGCTAGATCGATGTGACATCGAGTCGGGGTCCTGACAGCATCCGATAATATTTCTTATGTATCGGGGTGGTTCCAGGCACTAGGTCAATAGAGAACTCCAATTCTCGGTCTGGTGGCATGCCGAGTAATTCTTTAGGAAATACATTTGGATACTCGCTGTCTACTGGGATTAATTCCACCTCTTCTGCCAGGGCTGCAAAAACCATATCGTTCATGGGTATGCTCTTGCAGGCATAAAAACTTGTGGTGCGACCTTCCATATTTTTCAGGGTAACTTCTCTGGTCGCGCAGCTGATGCAGACTTGGTATTGGGTTAACCAATTCATGCCCAGAATGACATACAATTTTTTGGAATCGATGATTATCAACGATGTTGGAAACTTGACGCCCTTGATGTCAATCTCCAAATTTCGGCAGACAAGATTGCTTCTGAGCATGGATCCCGGGGATTGTACCAGCAAGTGCTTTCCCAAAATCGAGCAAGAAAGATTGTTTTGGGAAGCAAAACTCCGCGAAATAAAAGAGTGGGAAGCCCCAGAGTCAAATAAAATTACGGCGCGTATGTCATTTACGAGAAAGATACCAATGACAACTTCCGGGTCCTCTTGGGCTTCATCTGAAGAAATGTGATGAACTTGCCCTTGGATTATATCGGGGGCGGAATACTGCTCCATATAGTTAACTTGAGGCTGAAATAGAGCGACGTGCTTGGTGCTCTTGGGACACTTCGGGCGTAGTGTCTGATTTAACCATAGCTGAAGCACGAATTGCTGTGCTGGCAATCGTCGCGCACTAGGCTGATCACGACATTCTTGACTTGTGTAGTAGTCGTGTTGATGTTCTGCTGCCAATTGGGTGTGTACTCCACCAGACTCTATTGCCATGTACGAGCCTTTTGCACTGGTTGCATATCCTTCTTGGGCTCGAATTTGCGCTTGTGGTCATTAGCAGCTGGCTTGTTGTCGTGCAGGAGCTTGTGTTCCCTATCGGTGATTAGGGCCTTGTTCACCAGAGTCAGGAAGTCCGGGAAATCAAACATACTGAGAGTGCACCCGAGATGTTGATGTAGGCCTCCAAGAAATCGGTCGATCT
This sequence comes from Triticum aestivum, assembly GCF_018294505.1. Lineage (NCBI taxonomy): Eukaryota > Viridiplantae > Streptophyta > Magnoliopsida > Poales > Poaceae > Triticum > Triticum aestivum. The sequence continues at coordinate 428,590,936 of NC_057801.1, forward strand.
TTCGGTGGCCACATCGTGGAGAGAGTAGCGGGCCAGATGGTTGAATTTATTCAGATACTCGGTGACGGTCATGCTGCCTTGAGTGAGGGCGAGAAATTCGCGTTGCTTGATCTTCATGACTCCGGTGGGAATATGATATTTGCAGAAGTGATCCTTGAATTTTGTCCAAGTAATTTCCTCATCGGCAGGCCATATTGCTTTGGCATTATCCCACCATATAGCAGCAGCTCCTTCGAGATAATGCGTTGCAAAGGGAACCTTGTCTCCGTCATCTGTGCAAGCAATTTCCAGTTTTCTTTCAATAGTCCTTAGCCAGTCGTCGGCGTCCAAAGGATCAGTAGTATGGCTGAAACTGGGAGGCTTGGTTCGCTGAAAATCTGCTAGCTTGGAATGATGGCCATTCTGGTTTCCATTCTGCCCAACCATAACTTGTACACTTTTCAGTATTTCCAGCAGATCGTTGCTCCTTTTGTCTTCAAACATTCGCAGGATTTGCTCGGTGGAAGGCAGTTATGGCAGTGGAGGCGGAGGTGGCTGGTAAGGTTCAGGGGAATGTCCTGCCTGTCTTGCGGAACAACGGACAGGGACATCCTCACCAGCTTGACTGTTGCTGCCTCCACGCGGCATCCTATTTTTCGTTTCCCAATACATAGCAACCATGATGAGAAAATTCCAAAATGGGGGAAAAACCAATGACAAATCCCGGAAGAAAGCAGCGAATAAAACCAAGTTGAATAGAAATCCAACATAATTATACATAGTCCCAACATGAAAATAAACATTGCAATGGGTCTACTACCCTTGTACATGAAACTACACATCATGACAAATGCGATTACAGCCATACATCATGCTCATGACTACCACGATACTCTAACGATCTACTGCTCGGATGGTGCTGCTGCAGGCTCGTCTCCTGAGCCAGACCCAGATCCTGAACTGATAGTAGAGACCTCCGGGGGAAGAGAGGTGCGCTGGCGGTACCTTGAGGGCTCTCCCTCAGGGGTAGGTGGGGGATGGGATCTAAGCATAGGAGCGGCAGGAGTAGCGACAAGAGAAGATCATGCAGCAGGAGCGCTGCGAGGGTTCACTGTCAAAGGGTTAACGGTACCCTGCGAGGTCGTCGTAGGAACGGAGGTGGGAGGAGTAGAAGTGTAGATGACAGCGGGAAGAGGGTTCCTTATATGAGTAGCAGCGAGAGCGGCGCGAGCGCGTGAGAGATCCCGAGCTAACTCGTAGTTAAGGAGATAGCTAGCGGTGATGTAGCGTGCAAGGTGGCTAGTGGGTCGATCGCATGCTGGATTAATCAAAGGAAAGCGGATACGCCCATTCTCATGCAGAGATGGGTAAAAGAAAAGTCGAGGGTGGGTGTGCATGCGAACCTCATTGTAGCGCAAGTCTACAAGAGCCTCGATAGCAGCAATTTGAACCGCCTGAGATGTCGTAGAAGCAAGACCACCCTTAGATGAACGAGTGTAAGCACCGAATGGGGAACTGTGGTGTAGAGTGACCTCAGCATAATACTCATACACTGCACCATCCAGATGCTCGCGATACAACCGATACTCTAGATCAGCACCCTCTGGATAGAGTCGTCGCCACACGTTCTGAAGCAGGTGCGGCGGTGTGCACGGAGCTGGCTCAGGATGGTAGAAGACCGGTACTGGTGCCATCTACACTCACAGACCATACGGTTAGTAATAACAACAATAAGTCATGCATGCAATGCAACAACCAATTCCTCTGTCTACCGGCACTCAAACGAAACTATCTACCATTTTACTAACGCACTACCGGTCTAGCGTGTCCTACAATCAACGTGGATCTGATACCAAGCGTTGTGGCACTCCGTCTCAGAGCAACCGGTTTACCCTGCATTGCCAGCCCAGAGATCCAGTCTTCTGGCAATACACAACAACATGGTAAAGAAATAACCGCTTTATTGTTACTAGCGTGTTACAAAGGTCTGATATTACGTTGAGATTCGAGGCCAAGCGACACACATGGTGCTGCTGGACAGTATGTACATTATTTAATGAACATGGCTGGGGCCTCGATCACACGAAACTACGCGGCAGCGGAAGAACGACGTAGTGGAACTCCATGGCACAGGGACACCAACGTGGACATGGCCTAGACACGAGATGCACTCCAATGCGAATCAGCTTGCCTGAAAACTGGCATGACACGCCAGGTCAGTACAAGGAATGTACTTGCAAGCTCACAACATACATATGACAGACAATATCATGATAATTAATCAAGTTAAATTAATGCAAGAAATTACTACAAATGCAAAACTATGCAGAACAACCAAACAGCGCACCGAGTCACACGGACTCGCTTACCAGACGGTTACCTTGTAACCAACGGTGACCATACCGGGGTCACACCTGAAACCAATCACTCATGAACACCTCGAGTGTTCGAGGTTCACCACGAGACAATGCATCACAATAAGTACAAGTTTCCAAGATTAATTATAAAAGTTGATCCATGGTGTGACTTACTCCTGAGTCTTGCCCATACCCGAGGGCGTGGCTATCGATAGATTAAATACACTCTGCAGAGGTAGCGCACTTTACCCACACTACGGAATACCTGGCCTCGTACTCCCATTTGGGTGGACCAAAGTACTGCGACGAAACCCTCCCTTTGCCATGCACTCTCCCAGGCCACTCCGTCCATCTCCCTCTCAGGACTAGGTCTTGGGTGGCCCCGTGTCTACCAAAGACACCAGCGGCCACCGTCGTGGCAAAACGGTTCCAAACGGGGACAATGTACCATTAAAACAAACGAGCACACAAGGTTATGTCTGCCTACCGGGCCAGGGTATGCACGCCCATAACCTTCCCTCGCGGGAGGCACCGGTGAGAGCCACGATAAAGGACCGAATCAAGACCTTCCCATTAGGTAAATGTGGTTGCACTGAATTAAAATCGGATTCAGTGGCACCATGATGTGATCAACATCATATTCAGGTTGAACTTAATCAAGTATTAACTTTCAGAAAAACTTTTTATTACTAACATGGCATCATACCGGAAATCATGTAACTACTCATCACACGGAGCAAGCAACTCTTAAGCATGGATCAAAACAAGCAATATAACTAAGTTGCACTACTAAGATCATAAACTTCCCTAGTTATAAGTCATTTCTTTGTACAAACAACATTTTTATTAGTTCATCATTTAGTTGAAAACTATTACTAGCAAAATAGCTACCATAACTTTCCAAAACAAAATATCTAGTGCAAAATCTTACTCTACTTAGCCAAACAATTCTATGAACTCAACCAGAAGCTAAAACAAGCATATCAAGCCTCATAAAACAACTAGCAATTAACCATATTAATTTATCAAATTTTAAATGCAATTAAAGACTCATATTCAAGTAAAAAATCATAGATATTGAAATTACACCATCCAAATGATGGTGTGGCTTGCCTTAGTGCAGAGGAGGGTCACACTCCTCCTGGTTAGCTTCAAGGCAAGATCCTTCTTCTGAAAATATTTTGAAACCACATAGATAAATGTCAAAACTCATTCCGAAAATCACCAGAAATTCTAGACAACAAGGAAAATCCACCTTTTGGTGTGCTGCTAGAGCTTTCTCTAACAAAGACAATGCAAAAAGAATTAATTTATTCGGCTTGTGGTTTAGAGATTATGGTTGGTCAAACTTTGGTCAAATTTCCGAATAAACTTGAATTAAACAGAAATTCCTGGGGGGTGACATAGAAGGCGTAAAGTGGGAGTGCGCCTCCACTCGTACCGCTTCAGATGCAAGTGGTGAGGCTGACACTAGGCCCCACCAGCCAAGAGAGAGGGGGGATCAAGATCAGAGGAGGGGCGGCGCTTCGCCGGACCTTACGTAGGCGACGAGGGGGTTTGATGCTAGGCTAGAGGGATAGATTGGAAGCGGGGCTCGCGGTGCACCTGCCTGTACCCATGGCTTGGCGAGAGGTGGACGGAGCTGGTCGCAGTCGAGCTCGCAAGCTTCGGTGGCGGACGGGGTTCGCCGGAGAGGTGGAAGACGGAGGCTAGAGGCAGATCTGAGAGCTTGGCTGGGTCCAGGTAGCTCCAGCAGGCCACCAAGGCCCTGCCAAAGCAGCTGCTTGAGCTCGAGAGGCCCTGGAGAACGGCAGCTGGCCTACGGGGATCGCCGGAGTCCTCGGGTTGGGTCGACGGCCAGAGGTCTGCCCGACCAAACTACGATCGTTCTACGTGTTCGTGGTAGTTGTGTGGAGTGGTGTGTGGCCAAGATTCGAGTCGGGGTGGCTTTATATAGCCGGAGTAAGAAGGGGGGAACGTGTCGCCGCAGGAGCGCTCTGGACACGCGGCGAACGTCGACAAGAGGCTCCAATGGGAGGGGATAGGGTGCAGCGTCAACGGCGACACTTGCCTAGGCTCGCGGACGAGCACAGGAGGCGGTTTGAGATGGAGACAAGCACACGCGCGCACTCTGCCATTTTGGCAGCGACCTGACCGGTCTTGCTGCGGCGGCTCCGGCCGCGGCGAGCGCCAGGGAGGGGTCATGGGTGATGGGTCGAGGGTTGTGGCACGTTGTGGCATGTTGCGGCAGTCGGAGGCGAGCGCTTGCATGCACATGCGTGAAACAGAACGCAAAGCGCCAGCCAGAGCGCGTTGAGACGCATGCCAGGCACCGTGTCCATGCATGGCCACCAGACTGGCATGGTCAAAACAACACCCAGAAGCGGCCAAACCTTGTCTATGCTCTCGACCGTGCAGTGTTTAGTCTAGGGGAGTTGATGGCTCGTGCCCAGGTCGACCAGAAGTGACGCTACTTAGCTGACAAGTTTCTGTACAGAAACTTGGTTGCCAAGTTTGGCCACCTTCTAGAAGGCCATTAGGGATGATCTCCTGGGGTTTAGGGATCCTTAGTAGGGTGTTTAAGCTCAAGAAAGATCAAGGCTAAAAGCTTAGGGGAAAATGCACTTGTTGCACAAAGTGCATTTCTGGTCCAGAAGTGAAAAGATTTTCTACAGCAAAAATATTACAAAAAGTGATGCAATATTTTTGCATGGGAAGATGTGCCATGGTCCTAAGAATATTTAGGAATTATCTCAGATTTTTCTGAGCAAGAAAAATTGAGGTTGCTTTGGAGCACAACGTTTTGAAATGAACTTAAGAGAAAAAATGAATATTTTCCTTAAAGGAAAAAATATTCATTTTATTATTTTGGGAATTTGTGGGAGGAATAAGGTAGATAGGTCACTTGGGTGAAAGCCAAGGATATGCCCAATTGACAAGTCCATTTGAATTGATCCAAAAATCCAAATCAAATCAGGGAATTAACCACGATGAAAACCAAGTCCGGAAAGAGAGAGAAGGCAAGTCCGGTAAAAAGAGAGAAGGCAAAATCCAGGTTGGCAAAATAGGGGTATTGAAATGCATCTTGATGTTCCGCGCAACGCGCGGGCATCTTGCTAGTACTCTTATAATAGCAGGATATATACTCTTATAAAAAGCAGAGTTGGTGATGATGGTGTGCCTACCATCCTGCAATATAGGCCGTTCGATCTAAATTCGATGGATAGGAAGGAAATTATAACAATTTACCCGCACTCCTCTCCACATTTGCAGATCAGGCCTTCCCTCGTTCATCCTTTTCTCCCACGAGATCTTGATGTTCCGTGCAATGCACGGGCATCTTTCTAGTCTTTAAAAAACAGAGTTGGTGACGATGGTGTGCGTGCCATCCTGCCATATAGGCCGCCCAATTTATATCTAACGGGTAGGAGGAAAACTATGGGAATTTTGCAAAAAGATACCTACACTGAAGGAAATATGCCCTAGAGGCAATAATAAAGTTATTATTTATTTCCTTATATCATGATAAATGTTATTATTCATGCTAGAATTGTATTAACCGGAAACTTAGTACATGTGTGAATACATAAACAAAACATATAGTCCCTAGTGTGCCTCTTCTTGACTAGCTCGTTAATCAAGATGGTTATGTTTCCTAACCATAGACATGTGTTGTCAGTTGATGAACGGGATCACATCATTAGGAGAATGATGTGATGGACATGATCCATCCGTTAGCTAGCATTATGATCGTGTCAGTTTCATTGCTACTGCTTTCTTCATGACTTATACAAGTTCCTCAGACTATGAGATTATGCAACTCCCGAATATCGGAGGAACACTTTGTGTGCTACCAAACGTCACAATATAAATGGGTGAATATAAAGGTGCTCTACAGGTGTCTCCAAATGTGTTTGTTGGGTTGGCATAGATCGAGATTAGGATTTGTCTCTCCGTGTTTCGGAGAGGTATCTCTAGGCCCTCTCGATAATGTTCATCACTATAAGCCTTGCAAGCATTGTGACTAATGAGTTAGTTGCGAGATGAAGTATTACGGAACGAGTAAAGAGACTTGCCGGTAACGATATCGAACTAGGTATTGAGATACCAACGATCGAATCTCGGGCAAGTAACATACCGATGACAACGGGAACAACGCATGTTGTTATGCAATTTGACCATAAAGATCTTCGTAGAATATGTAGGAACCAATATGAGCATCCAGGTTATGATATTGGTTATTGACAGGAGACGTGTCTTGGTCATGTCTACATAGTTCTTGAACGTGTAGGGTCTGCACACTTAACATTCGATGACGATTGATATTATGGGTTTATGTGATATGATGTACTGAAGATTGTTAGGTGTCCCGTATGTGATCACGTACATGACGAGGAGTCTCAAAATGGTCGAGACATAAAGATTGATATATTGGATGACTATATTCGGACACCGGAAGTGTTCCGGAGAAGTTTTCGATAAAACCAGAGTGCCGCAGGGTCACCAGAACCCCTGGGGGAACTAATGGGCCTCGATGGGCCCTAGTAGAGAGAGAGCCGGCCAGGGCATGCCGCCCCCCCCTCCCCTTGAGTCCTAATAGGACAAGGAAGGGGCGGCGCCCCCCTTTCCTTCCCTCTCTCCCTCTCCTTCCTTCCCCATCTCTCCCTTTATTTGGAAACCTACTAGGACTTGGAGTCCTAGTAGGATTCCCCTCTTGGGGGCGCGCCCAAGGAGGTCCGGCTGGCCTCCCCCTTGCTCCTTTATATACAGGGGCAGGGGGGCACCCTAGAACACACAAGTTGATTGTTTAGCCGTGTGCGGTGCCCCCTCCACAGATTTCCACCTCGGTCATATCATTGTAGTGCTTAGTCAAATCCCTGTGCCGGTAACTTCATCATCACCGTCACCACGCCGTCATGCTGAAGATACTCTCCCTCGACCTCAGCTGGATCTAGAGTTCGTGGGACGTCACTGAGCTGAACGTTTGCAGATCGCAGAGGTGCCGTACCTTCGGTGCTAGGATCGGTCTGGTCGTGAAGACATACACTACATCAACCGCGTTGTCATAACGCTTCCGCTTTCGGTCTATAAGGGTATGTAGACAACACTCTCCCCTCTCGTTGCTATGCATCACCTAGATAGATCTTGCGTGATCATAGTTTTTTTTAATTTACCACGTACCCCAACATACACCCCTCTCCACATTTGCAAATAAGGCCTTCCCTCATTCATCCTTTTCTCTCACAAGATAAACTACTCATACAAATGCATCTTAATGTTCCGTGCAGCGCATGAGGATGTTTCCTTGGGGGTGTCTCCAGTGCGATATGGTTGTAGTTGTAAGTTGACGCCCCTTGAGATGCCGACGTTGAGGGGCACTCAGATTTCCTCTAATAAGCAGGTAAGATGAGTTTGATCACGTAGTAAATGCATTCTAAAGACTACTTCCGTGTCCATTTCCTAATTCTCCCTGGTGCAAGTGGAGATTGGCTTGCATATGTATGGGAGGGTACCAACATTAATTTGCACAACATTTACAACGGTGACACTGTTCCCCAAGAACCTTTGTCCAACATTGGGATTAGCCATGCAACGGGCCACCGCCTGAATTGGTACGATGGAACCACGGTGAGATTGAAGAATATAGCACAAACCTTGCACATGGCGGTCAAAGGTGGACCATGCTGTCTGCAGCCGATTTGTTTCCGTACGAGTACGAAGACGCTGTGCTCCTTTCTAACTGCATCTTCGCAGTGAAAAACTAGGGGACTTGTTTCGTATGGGACAGATCCTACGGTATACTTCGTCTCTCCCAGTTTATTTGTTTTGAATTTTTTCATTTTATAAGTTTCAAATTCAAATTTAGAGCTCCCCATCACATGTTGAGATTATAATGTCCAAAATATCGTTGCATGCATGTATAGTAAAGAAACAAATCTCGAGTTTGGCACGAGTTCATGCAGCAGTAGCACCACAAGGTCTGGAGCATGAGTTACATTTCCGTCTCAGGGCCGTCAGGGCTGAGTTTCAGCGCCTTACTGCACCTGCCTTTGAGTCAATAACATGTGGACCCGATAGGTGGCTGGTCCACATGTAATGCTCCCGCAGGCGGAAGGGTAATGGGGCCGAGAGGGGTGAGCCGCAGGTCGGGGGACGTGTGGTGTCATGGGTTCGAGCGGCATCGTGGGAATCGCGTGTGGCTGTGGTAGAAACTTGATGCTCACCGCATTTCAGGTGGCCCATATGTCATGCACACAAAGGAAGAGGAGCGGTGTGGCCGAGAGGGGTGAGGCGCACATCGGGGGACGTGGTGCCGTGGGTTGGAGCGGCATCGTGGGAATCGCGAGTGTCAGTGGATGAAACATGATGGACGCCGTAGTTGAACTTTCATGGACAAGTTGTCATGTCTACGGACACATGCATTGCATACCGATCACTAGAAGGAGCAGTAGAGAAAGCTAGGCGGATAAATAGTTCCTTATAGCCAAGCGGACCCATGCTACTACTTGTTCCAAAGACATGCACACCATCGAAATAGTTCATCTATATCAATATACACCGAGAGGGAATAATTTTTTTTACAAGAGAGGAAATAGTTCGTCCATCCATAATGCCCAGCTGCTGGTGCAGCCTTTTCTTCTTCTTCTTCTTCTTCTTCTTCTTCTTCTTCTTCTTCTTCTTCTTCTTCTTCTTCTTCTTCTTCTTCTTCTTCTTCTTCTTGTTCTCATTTTCTGTGGGAGACAGCTTCGCAACAAGCTCTTTGGACCTTGCAGCTATCTCAAAACTCACACGGGCTCGTACGTCAAGGGATAATTCTCCCATCGAGACGACCTTAATGCCAGCATCTCGTCACCCTTCTGAATATTTGTACCGAGCACAAAATTTTCTACGTCGAATAGGGATGGTGTCTATTTATCACAATCTTCTACAGGAATTTTGATTCTAGTTTGTAGGTTAGGGATGCTTTTCAAATCAAGGTTGTATGGCGCCAGCTTTTGTTTGTCCCCTTCAATGGCTGTCCCACAGAAGTATATGTCCTCCCGAGACAAGAAATCGTGAAGCTCACCTGGTATGGAGGGCGCGTGTATGATGTGGTACACCAAAACATCATCTTCGAGGAATAGCTGAAGGACGGTGGCGCGTTGGATCTTCCCAGTGGCACTCTCCGTGTACTCTGCGTTGGGACCGATGACCTTCATCTCTACCTTTTCGAGGGAGTTGGATGCATTGTTGATCCACTTCCGAACAGCCCTTGGGTGGTCGGTGACGGTGGCAACTATACTCAATGAGCCTTCGACAAGGACATGTTGGACGCTAAAAACCTGCATCTAGATCTCTTTCGCCATTTGGAACCGCTGGAATGGAGGGCTATGGTTTGGAGAATTAGGATTAGATGGCTAGTCTAACTGAAGTAGATGATTATTTAAAGGGGCTTAGGAATTACTCCAGGAGTATGTGAAGAGGTTAAAACAATGTGAATGCAGTGGGGTTTGGATGCAAATGAAGACGAAGGAGAGGTGAAGAAGCCGAGGAAAATCGGTTCCCGATGGTGAAGTAAATTGGAGAACTGGCGTGCAGGCAGTTGATTAGACGGCTAGGTAGACTAAATGAAAAGGCTATGCGGGTAGACTGAGGAGTCGTACATGTTCGTGTACGTGCCCATCCTTCTAGCACTACATGTGCCACTGGCTAGTTGGGGTCACTCTTTCGAATCACCGTGGCGAAACATTTTTTGATTCCTTTTTATTTCTGCACCGTTGCTGATAGGTGGGACCTATGCAAATGGATCAAAAATGTGGGGTAGCTGGTTCAGATGGATATTGGCGCGTGCTAGGAGACAAAAAATTATCTGGTTAAGGAATACATGGTTATCCTCAAAAAAGAAAAGGCCCATCTTCGCGCTTCCGCATGCATGAGAATTTGGTTCTCCTCGCAATATGGATGATACCTGGAGGATGAAGTGAATAGGCATGCTAGCACAACAGACCTATTTCCGCTATATAGTACTAGAGTACTCATGTTCCTACTACTAGCAGTAGTAGTACAACTGCAGTACACTTGATCGTCAAAATACTATTCATTTGGTCCTCACAGTGAAGTGACAACACCCTGCGCATGACACTAGTCCAGGCGGCGTGTTCGGGTTTCCTGTCGGATTACGGATTCCACAAACCCTTGAAAGGTTCGAATTCTGGGGTGCGTACGGAGATCTCAACCTACTTAGCCTGCCTACTCGCGATCCTCCTAAGCCTAGTGCGTCGAGCTCGAAGAGACACAGAGACACAACAGTTTATTCTGGTTCGGGCCACCTTGCGGTGTAATACCCTACTCTAGCGTTTTGGTGGATTTCCTCGAAGGGCAGAGGATGAACTAGTATAGTGGATGAACTAGCCTTAGGAGGTGAGGTGTTCTTGGGCTCAAGTGATCTGGTGGGATGTGTACTCGATCCCCCTCTATGGTGGTGGCTAAGTCCTATTTATTGTGGCCTTGGTCCTCTTCCCAAATGTTGGCGGGAAGGGATCCCACAACGGCCGGATTTGAAAGGGAACAAGTAGTACAACTTATCCTTACTAAAGTGGTCTTCTCCTACGAAAAGCCCCTGGCCGTGACACTGTGGTGGGCTCAGTTATGACCTCCGTCCTGCCGTCCAGGTGGTCTTGGTCTCGTTGCACCAGAATGGAAACCTTTGGTTGATTCCTTGGGACTCCGCGCCTGTGGCTTGCCTCCCTTGCATCGAAGAGGAAATTGGCGCTCTGCGCCCGCTGGCGCCTACCTGGCGCCTTCCTGGCTTTGGTCGTCATGGCTCACGTCAGTTGAGCCTCGTGAGGCGCACCTTGCATAGAACTATCTGCCCCTCGGGAGCCAGCCTGAAGAGGCCAATCCCCTCGGGGGTCTTGGCTTCCTCCGCCTCGCGAGGCTTGGCCCATTGTGAGGGTCTTGAGTCGTTGATGTTGAATCTGGGTCGTACCAGGCCATCGGGGGAGCCACGTGGTGGGCCGTAGGCAGGCAAGTCTAGATACCCCCATATCCAGAACGCGGACTGTAGCCCCCGGGCCTAAGGCGCGCTCGGACTTGGGTTCCAAGTAAAGCCAAGGGGCAAGTGTAGAGCGCCACGGGCCCTAGCCGCCTGTGGCCTTGATGACGTGTGGCGATTGATGGGACGTGGGCGTCTCCACTTCCCCATGCTACCTCAACAACTATTTCCGTCGGACAAAAGGGGTGCCGCCTGCTATAGTGCTTTCATTGCCTTCCCTTCGTCTTGCTCAAGATCCCCTTCTCCCAACACCTAATGAACTCACCAGATCTGCCAATTCTCTCCTCTAATCTTCCGCCCAATGGCTAACTGCGCCCTCCGTCACCGAGGAGAAGCTCCAGACCGTGCTTCTCCTGACGGTGAGAAAGGACAACGAGTGGAAGGAGACTGCGCTCCGGGTCATCGCGGCTACGCCGGAACCCGCGAACAGTACCTTCTACCCTTTCTTCCTACACAACATCTATTCGGGGCTGGTGCCCCCATTCTCCCGCTTCTTCTATGCTGTTCATCATCGGCCTCCATGCGCTCCATATTCACCCCAATTCCATCCTCCTCGTGTCCATCTTCGCCTTCTACTACGAGGCATTCGTGGGGGTGACGCCCTCCATCGCCATGCTTTGCCACTTCTTCTTCCTCCCCATGACTGGCGACCGACCCGCCGGGTGCGTCGGCTTCATTGCGGCTAGGGGCGGCAACGCAATCTCTCGCGTCGGGAAGAAGGTGGAGGATGCCCTGAAGAGGTGGGTCCTGATGGATGCCAAGTGTTCATAGGACCTGCTAGAGTCGCCGATCGAGCTCCCCTCCTCCGAGAAGGGGTGGCTTTCTAAGAGATCACCTACCCTTCCCTGAAGCCGTTGATGAAGAAGATGGAGGAGGACCTAAAGAATGAGATGCTGACGGGTGCTATGATCGTCAAGGAGTTCCTGATGCAGCGCGTAGCGCCACTCCAGGATCGCTCCCACCCCATGTGGAAGCTTGGGGGCGCTGATGACAAGATCTTCTTGCGCCAGGACGCCCTTCCTGAGGAGGAGCTGGGCAAGGTGTCGCTCTACTTGACTTGGAAGGATCCGAGCGGTCCTCCGTAGGAACGGCTCCCGCTGTACCGCCGAGTCAATGGGGAGGTGGTTGTTGCTGCCATGCCAGTCTTCGACGAGTTCGGGCCCGTGTCGACGGGGCCTCCCCCGCCGCCTACCCCTTGGTGGACCTATCCTCCGGCGACCATTCTTCCGAGGCCACCGAGGACGAGGGCGAGGGGGAATCCTCTGCCCCAAGGCAGAGGGAGCTCTTCTGCAAGTTCCCAGACGATAATGATGGTGACACGCCTCCGGTGGTGGAGCTGGCTTGCCCCTCCGTGGTCACCACCAGATCCGAGGCGGCCTCCTCGAAGTAGCCCAAGCGATCGGCCGCGAAGAAGGGCAGGAGTGCGCTGATCCCCTCGGGCAGTACTCTGCCTTCGCCAGTAGCGTCCCGGGTGGTGCCGATCACGTGCTCTCCTGCTCCCAAGAGTGTAGCTCCGACTGCTCTGGCGAAGCCCCTGCTGTTGGGCCTAAAGAGGAACTACATCTTCTTTGACCAGTGAGTTCTTTCCCCCTCATCTTGTCATTAATTCCTGATGCGATGCTTAGCGTCTTCGTCGTTGTTAGGAAATAGCCATCGAAGAAGAAGAAGGAGAGCTCTGATCGAGCATGTTGAGGTGGCCGCCGCAGCCCTGGCAAAGGAGGGTGTTGCGGCCCCTACAACTCCAATGGTGATGTCATCTTTTTGGGGTGCCGAAGCCCATCCTCAGGAGGTGCCGGCATCTTCAGCGGGGCTGACCCTGTCGGTGCCCATCCTCACTGCGACTGCTGAGGTCGCCCGACCTCTGGAGCCCCCAGTCCTTCTTGCTGCTATGGTTTCTTCTGTCTTGGCGCCAAAAATGTCTTCTCTCCCGCCCGGCGCGCAATAGGGCCATGGCGCTCCTGCCACCTCCGGAGCCTTGCAGGAGGCACGGGCGGCACTGAATCTTCTCCACGGTGAACTTTGGGTCATGGACTGGCATGTAGCATTGGGGCGCCTGGGGCTAGTCTCTGGATGGCTCCAAGCCGACGCGTCTGTTCGAGCGGCCTGGAACTCTGTGGAGGAGGCCCGGAAGGTGTCTGGGATGGCTGCTGTCGAGCGCAACCTGGCACGAAAGGAGGCCATGGAAGCCGAGGATCAGTGTCGCATGGTGGAGGCCGAGCTGAAGGCTCTTCAGGATCAACAGGTCGCCTAGGCCTACCAACTCCAGGAGCGAGAGGAGAAGCTGAAGGCTCGGGAGGTTGCCATTGCCGATCGAGATGCTGAGCTGAAGAAGGAAGCCCTGAAACAGGATGCATAGCATGGCCGCCTGATGAAGCTGAAGTAGGAGGCGGACGCGGTCGAGGCGTCCCTTGCTGAGGCTAAGGATGCGGCCGTCATGGAGCGCAGCACCCTCGCCTCCCTCAAGGCGAGGTTCCACAAGGCTCAGCAGTCACTCTTTGAGGACGATCCCTTGAAGAAGGTGGCGTTAGTGGCCCCGAGGCAGAGCCCTGCCGCTCTACTCCCTGAGGTCGTGGTAGTGCTCGTGGACGTCCTCGACAGGTTTGGCTCTTTGGTGGAAGGTGAGGCTCGCTTGCTTTCTTCCTAGGCCCTTACGTGCATCTTCAGCCATCTCTATCTCTGGGATGCGAGCATCTATTTCGCCACCTTCCTTGAGCCCGTGGACTCCATCTCCAGCAGCGCTGCTGCTGCCACCGTGAAGAGCTTTGTGGACGCCCTGCTGAGCAAGTTCCTTGTCGTTGGTCCTCCGGCTGGGACCGAGGGGCCGGGCGACGCGCCTGGCGATGAGGCTCCGCTGGCGGGTGATGGTGGTACCCAGGGCTGAAGAGGTGGCTTGGTGACGCTGCTCCTTCCTGTTCGTCATATATCATGTAGCACGCCTTGTGGAGGTGTTTAAAACTAATTGCTTGGAACAATATGTTTTGTAATAATTAGATTGTGGTTCCCGACTTTTTCCGTTTGCTTTATTGTTCTACATCGGCAGAGCCCAGCCCCGTGCATACCTCATCCACCGTTGGGTCGTCCAGATCGCTAGGACAAGCCGAAGGGGTGAGGGGCTACGTGACCAGTTAGGCTCCTGAGACGCGATGCTCAGGAGTCCTCCTTGACGTGTGAAAATCTTAGGAAAAAGTATGAAGGCAAGCCTTGGCATTCTGCGTCGGTAGGGCCTGGCCCCGCGTATACCTCAGCTGTCGTTGGGTCATCCGGATCACCAGGAGGAGACCAAGGGGCGAGGGGCTACATGTCCAGTTAGGCTCCTGAGACGCGATGCTCAGGAGTCCCCCTTGACGTGTGAATGGCTTGAAAAGGGGCAAAAGTTAGGCCTTGGTGTTCTGCATCGGCAAGACCCGGCCTCGAGCATGCCTCAGCCGCCGTTGGGTCGTTCGGATCACCAGGACGAGAGGGGTGAGGGTTTACGTGGCCAGTTGGGCTCCTAAGGCCGATGCTCAGGACTCCCCCTTGACGTGCGAACTGACCAACCTACCTTACCTTGCCGGGATCTCGCTCAGGAGGGGCGCATGAAGACCAGGCCCGTGGGACTTGGCAAGGTGGGGTACATCAGGCATGACCTGAGCATAGCCCCAGTGCCCAGCCCCCTCGCGCTACCCTCCCGAGGGAGAGCAGCGAGGTGAGGCTGGTCACTAAGCCTGGATGCTCCCTGAGGTTAATGCAGGCGCGAGGCCACCCCCGGTTGTTCATCACTAGCGCGGAACATAGCGCCTCTGGTCTTGCACGGGCATAGCCGCTCCTCGGCAGGGTCGACGGCCAGCGCGGAGCATGTTGCTTCCAATGGTGCATGGGAGGGGGCTCCCTCTAAGGAGAGCCCCCGGGGCGTGTACAACCCCGCTCTGACACGTGGCACGGCAGGGCTGGAGGAGGTGTGTATGGGCACCCGTGAGCCAGCGCGGGACTCACGAGGCCCTAGCTCAAGGAGGGTTGCGCCTGAACTTGATTGGGAACACTTGTACTAGTCCTGCAAGATGGTTAGCCAGCCTGCGCCGAATGAGTCTCCTGAGGCTATTGCATGAGAAGGCCAGACACCAATGACCCCACGAGGTGATGTGAACGAGGATGGCCCGCCAAACAGATCTCAACCGTTGGGTTTATCGATGCTACAGGGACGGACCCGAGCACAGACGCCGTGCCCAGTATTCTCATGCAAAGATCCTAAAGAAAAACAACCTGCGCGCGGTTCCCGTGGCCACAAGGGCACCAGGTCGCGCGCCCTCACTCATCCGCCCGCGATTAGCTCATGCGAGAACAAGGCACCAAGGGTCATGGGAGGTGACATACATGGGGACGGGCCCGCGAGCCAGAGCTCAGCCTCTTGGGTTTAGCAACACTACAGGGACAGACCCGAGCACAGACGCCGTGCCAGTCCTTAATCATGAGGCGGTCGCAGGAGGGCTCGCAAGGGCGCGAGATGTTCTTGGCGACAAAGCGCCGGTCAAGCAGTTGATAATCTGAAGGTAGCTTGCGAAGGAAGGTAAACTAGCTCTGATAGATGCAGAAGGGATACATGCCGCAGGGAAAGACCCATACGACTTGGGGATGATGAAGCCCACGGGGCGCCCCCAAACTGAATTAACTGGAAAGATGTCACCTGGTATCGTCGTTGTAGAGATGTCAGGGTAGCAGAAGACAGGCGCTGCTGGAGTCGTTCCTCATGAGCCGCCCTGGCCCTGAACCTCGAGAGGCCCAGGGGGCCGGGAGGCTCCTGAATATGCGGCTCCATCTCCGCCTGGGTCACCTGGTGCCTGGCCTCGCGAGACGCCAGGGCATCCCTTGTGCAGCGCTGGAATGCCACAACTGTGCCTGGAAGGCCGAAAGGCATGCGGACGTAGCTGTGGGGTGGACCCTCGCATCGGCCGACACGAGATGGCCAGAAGAGCTGCCGAGATGCGGCTCTGTTGAGCCCTGGGATGATGCAGGTGCAGAACTCTTTACCCTCACTAGGGCAGTGAGCCGCGCCTCACGATAGGCGGCGATCGCCTTGCAGAACCCTTGCCTCTTGGATCTCCTTGATTGCCTTGCTGATGAACTCCTGAACGCCTGTCGCCTTCCTCCTTGTCGGATTTTGGGTTCCGGCAGACCCTCTAGGTTCGAACTCTGGGGTGCACGCCGCGATCGCACCTCCTACCTACCTATGTCTCGTCGCCTCGCAAGGATCTAAACTACACAAAGAGCAACACAAGGGACACGAGGTTTATACTAGTTCGGGCCACCATTGTGGTGTAATACCCTACTCTAGTTTCTGGTCTGGTGGATTGCCTCAGGGGCTGATGATGAACAATACAAGGAAGAACTGCCTCGCGAGGGGTGTTCTTGTGTTGGTAGTTCTGGCTAGGGTTCAACTGCTCGATACCCTGCCTTGAGAGTGGCTAGTCCTATTTATAGAGCGAGGCCCTGGGCCTCTTCCCAAATTTTGAGCGGGAAGGGCGCCAACAATTGGCCATTTTGAAGGGGAACATCTAGTACACTTATCCTGACTAAAGTCGGTCCTCGCCTGCCAAAGACTCTGGCGGTGACGCCGTCTTGGGATCCACGATGAACTCCATCCTGCCATTCTGCTAGTCTTGGTCTTGTTGCACCGAAATGGTTGCCTCTGCTTGATACTCTTGCCTGCGCTTGCTCCCTTTGAACCAAAGAGGAAACAAGGACTCTACGCAGGACGGCGCCCGCCTGGCGCTCGCATGGCTTTGGTCGTCATGGCTTGCGTCACGGGCACCTCGTGAGGTACCCTGCCTTGATCTCTCCGCCTCCTCGCGAGCCAGCCTGATGAGGTCGTGCCTGAGGAAGCTTCCTGTCATCCGCCCCGCGAGGCTTGGCCCCTCGTGAGGGTCTTGAGCTTGTGTTGATGAAGATGGGCCATACTGGGCCACTCCTTGAGCCACGCCGCAGGCCGCAGGCAGGCAAGTCTGGGTACCCCCGTTCCCAGAACGCCGACAGGAGCCCCGGGCCCAAGGCGCGCCTGAACTTGGCTTAGCCGAGAAGCGAAGGGGCAAGTGCGAAGTGCTGCGGGCCCCAACAGCCTGCGGCCTTGGGCACCGCGTGGTGGTTGATTGGACATGGGCGTCCGTGCTTCCCCATGACGCCTCGACAACTGCACGAATTTTCAAGTCTCTGCATGCAAAGCGGGTCATGATTACCTGTTATCGTGGAGGCCGACGGTTGGCCTCCTCCGACTATATGTACGGGACGGCGAGAGCCTTTCCAGTCCATCCTCTCCTGCTGCTCTCCGTCTCCTTCTTGGTATCTCGTCATCCCATGGCCTCGCTGAAGAGATTTTCGGCCGCGGAGAAAGGTAAGGCTCGCCGGGAAGGACCGGGCTCTCCGCCGGCCAAGCGCGAACGCGGCCGCCCTCCCAAACACCCTAGGGCCCCTACTGCGACCTCCGGTGGCCGTGGAAGCCCTCCTCTATGCGACGGTGAGCACTCGGCTGCCCACGAGAGGTACGTCGGGGCTACACGACCCCCAAGGCCGTGCTCTCGCTCGCGGAGGTGCTGCTGGAGTTCGTCGTGTGGTCGGTGGACCCGACCGGCACCTGGCTTCCGCTCCCCCGCTTCTTTGTAGGAGAACTTCCGGCTGGCGCCCCGGGCGGCCTTTGCTTCAGGCTGACGGTTGCTGCAGCCAGGCCTCCTGGGCTACTCTGGAGGTCTCCACCGTCGGGGAAGCGGCTCTGACCCGCGGCTGGCAAACGTTTGCCCGTGCGCGCGGCTTGAGCTAACGATGCACTCTGCACTTGAAGTTCGACGGCGATGCCACCCTCTACGTGAGGGTGTTCGGGCAAGACGGTCATCACACTGGATGCTGCCCCAAAGACGATGACCGTGGCCGGGCGCCTAGCCCCAGCGTCGGTCGGGATGAAGGCAGTGTGAGGCGCGCGGACATCGGCGCTCGAGGCTCTCCAAGCTTCGGTGACTCCCCATCGGATGGCAGCTCCTCCAGTGGTGGTCGCGACCAGCCCCCTCGCTGTCGCACTCGCCTGGGAGAGGGCGTCGGGTCGGCCCGGCACCGTGTTTTAGTGAAGCGGGAGGCAGAATCCAGCTGAGCTCCGGAGGCAGCATGAGTTCCTGCCGAGAGTTGGCGCCGGGCGAGTCGTGCCCATTTTGCTGTTCCATCTTTCCTGCGCAAAAGAGAATGTAGTCTGGTGCCCCGAGGGGGCGTATCGAACCGTTGTTGTTTAGTTGGCGCACTGTTTCTACTATTTCAACGCTCTGTTTTCGTCCTCGTCTTTATGCATGGAAATCACTTAACTTGGGGGGAAGCTCGTTGTGGTCCTCTCTTCCCGAGGCGAGGGCCTCGTCATGCGCCTTGTGTCCTGCAGGGGTTAGTCAGTTGGGGCAGCCTCCGGCCCTGGTAGCAGGGACAACCAACCCGAATTGTATGATCTTGTCGCGATGCCCGCAGGGCACGGACTGGGAGGGGCGCTCCCACAGCGGGCTCGGATAGGGGAACTCCAAACCACCGGGGTAGAAAACACTCGCAAGGGTGCCCAAGTTCCTCCCTTGTGAGACTTTACGCGAAAGAAAACGAATCAAATAAGTGAAACGGACGAAGGGTCGTGAGCCCAAAACGGTAACAACTTCAGTAAACCTTCAAATAGAAATGAACAAGCCAACTGCAGAAAGCAAATGAAAGAAGCCGAGTCCAACACCTAATCTAGTCTTCGACGTCTTCTCACCAGCGCAGAGCTAAGTGCTGCCACTGGGCGTGGGCGGGAGCCCCCGAGGCCCGAGGGCGGCACTCCAGAGACTCCCGGGCGTGTACAACCCCACTCATTATTACGTGAGAGTGTCACGGGCGGCGAGCTTCACATGCGTTTGCCTTCTTCACAGACATCGGGCCTTTTCCAAAACGCGACAACTTCACAGGCAGTCGCCTTCTTCACAGGCACCGGGCCTTTTCCAAACGCAACAACTTCATAGGCATTCGCCTTCTTCACAGGCACCGGGCCATTTCCAAACGCATCAACTTCATAGGCATTCGCCTTCTTCACAGGCACTGGGCCTTTTCCAAACGCAAAAACTTCACAGGCATTCGCCTTCTTCACAGGCACCGGGCCTTTTTTAGGGGTAAAACCTTCGGAGATGTTGAATGTTCCACGCGTTCTGGACGGGCACCCCCTCCTAGGTCTCCAAGCACACGGAACCGGGCCTGGAAACATGAACAACCTTGAACGGGCCCTCCCACATGGGAGAGAGCTTATGCAGTCCCTCCCTGGAGAGAACCCGCCTGAGCACGAGGTCCCTACCTCAAGAGTCCTGGGGCGGATGCTACGGCCGTGGTATCGTCGCAGTGCCTGTTGGTACCTTGCTTCTCGTAGTGCGGCCTCTCGACAATGCTCCTCCCCCAGCATGAGATCCGTGCGCCGCATGGCGTCCTGCTGTGCCTCGTCGAACGCCAGGACCCATGCGGAACGACGCCTGACCTCTTGAGGGAGAACGGCTTCAGCTCCATAAACCAGGAAGAACGGGGTCTCGCCGGTCGGCTTGGTCGCGATCGTGCGGATGGACCACAATACAGACTGAAGCTCATCGTACCAGCCCCTGACGCAGGCTTCTATCTTCTTCTTGAAGGTCCTGGTTTTGAGGCCTCTCAGGACCTCTACGTTGGCTCGCTCGGCATGCCCGTTGCTCCACGGGTGTGCTACCGGAGTGTAGCATATCTGCATTCAAAGGTTAGCACATTATGTTTTGAAGAGGTTACTGGTGAACTGCGAACCATTGTCGGTGATGATGCGGTTTGGCACCCCGAACCGGCTCACGATGCCCTTGATGAACTTGACCGCGGAACCTACGGGGATGGTGCCGACAGCTTCTATCTCAGCCCACTTGGTGAATTTGTCCACGGCTACATAGAGGTAGCGATAGCCTCCCGGCCCCCGAGGGAACGGGCCCAGGATATCCAGCCCCCAGACTGCGAATGGCCATGATAGGGGTATAGTCTGCAGGCCTCCTGCCGGCTGATGGATCTGCTTGGCACGGAATTGGCAGGCCTCGCAAGCTTTCACCAGGTCCACGGCGTCACTGAGTGCCGTGGGCCAATAGAACCCGCTGCGGAATGCCTTGCCAACGAGGGTCCGTGACGATGAGTGATGCCCACAGTCTCCATCGTGTATGTCTGCCAGCAACTCCTTCCCTTGCTCCCTAGAAATGCAACGTAGGGACACATCATTTGGTCGTCTCCGGTAGAGCTCTCCATCCTTGATGTAGTATGCCATGGCCTGTCGCGCCACACGCTTTGCTTCCTCCTCCTTTTCAGGCAGGGTCCCCTGCGTCAGGTAACTCCTGAGCTCTATGATCCAGCATCCTTCGTGAGGCTCCAGCTCCAGGGGCAGGTGTGCTCCTGAGACCGGGCCGCAGGCCGGGGCTCCCGAGGAAGGTGGCTGGGGGAGCTCCTCCCGAGGCTGGACCGTGTTTGACAGCGATGGCAGTGCCGAGGGCTTGAAGAGCCGCTCCTCGAAGACGCCAGATTCCCGAGGTAGTCGCCTGGATGCCCTTTTGGCGATGTCATCGGCCTCTTGGTTGGTGTCGCGAGGCACATGCTGCAACTCCAGTCCCCAGAACTGCTTCTCCATCCTGCGGACCTCCGCGAGGTGGGCTTCCATGTGCTCATCCTTTGGCTCGTACACTTTGTTGGAGAAGTTGACGAGGAGCTGCAAATCACCCTTGATGGTGAGGCACTTCACCCCCAGGGCCGACTGCAGCTTTCAGGCCTGCTACCAGACCTTCGTATTCTGCTATGTTGTTGGAGACCTTTTCTCCGTGCTAGAAACAGAGTTGCACGACATAGTAAAGCTTGTCTTGAGTGGGGGATATGAGCACTGCGCCAGCCCCCGCGCCGTGTCGGGAGAACGCCCCGTCGAAGTACATGACCCAACTGTCTGGTGCCTCGCTTCCGGGGGAGAGGGATCGATTATCACCAGCCTTGAGGCCTGGCGCCTCTGCCCATTCCGCCACAAAGTCCGCAAGCGCGGCCCCCTTGATGACTCTGGTTGTGGTGAATTCCAGTTGAAATGCTTGCAGCTCAATGTTCCACTCAGCGACTCTCCCAGCCGAGTTGGGGCTCCTGAGCACCCTTTCCAGTGGGTACCCTGAGACGACCTTGATGGGATGGCCTTGAAAATAGTGCTGCAGCTTGCGCGAGGCTACCAATAGCACGAGGAGGAGTTTCTGGGGCATGGGGTACTGCGCCCTCGCGTCCTGTAGCACTGTGCTGACGAAGTACACAGGGTGTTCGATGAGGTTGGGAGTGATGGTGCCGCTAGCGTCCTCCGGAGGCCGGGGCGCCTCCTGAGGCAATGGAGCCCCCAGCGGCTGGTCGCTCGGGGGAGGGGCTTCTTCTGTTCTGAGTGTGCTTTCCTGCGGTGACTGATCCTTCTCGACTGTGGTCGTGGTCTCTGCGAGGCATTCTTGGTCCTGCTTCGCTTCGACCTGGGCGGTTGCCGCGGCTTTGGTCCTACGCTCCTCCCTAACCGCCACCAAGGCTGCACTGACAAAGTAGGGAGTGGCTGCAAGGTAGAGCACCAGGGGTTCTTGAGGGCACGGAGCCACCATCACCGGAGGGCTAGTTAAGTACCTTTTGAGATACTGTCGGCCTCTTCAAACCATTCAAAGGGGCCATTTTTCTTCATCAGCTTGAAGAAGGGCAGCGCTCGTTCCCCCAACTTGGAGATGAAGCGTCCTAGCACGGTCACGCGCCTAGTGAGCTTCTGCATCTCCCTAAGGGTCTTCGGCGTGCTCATGTCCTCGACTACTTTGACCTTTTCTGGGTTGGCCTCGATGCCCCGGTGGGACACGAGGAAGCCCAGAAGCTTGCCCGAGGGGACTCCAAACACACACTTCTCTGGGTTGAGCCGCAGGTCCACTTCGTTGAGGCTTGCGAAGGTCTCCTCCAAGTCCTGTATTAGGGTTTTTGCCTCCCGAGACTTCACCACAATGTCATCAACGTAAGCCACGGCATTCCTCCCGAGCTGCCGACCCAAGGCGATGTGCATTAGCCGCTGAAAGGTCGCACCTGCATTGCGCAGTCCGAAGGGCATGCATGTGTAGCAGTACACCCCACACGGGGTTAGGAAGGCCGTTTTATCCACGTCTTCTACCGCCATCTTGATCTGGTGATAACCAAAAAAGGCATCCAGGAAGCATAACAGGTCGCGCTCGGCGGTGGAGTCGACGATCTGGTCGATACGAGGGAGCAGGAATGGATCCTGTGGGCAGGCCTTGTTGAGGTTGGTGAAGTCGACGCACATGCGTTCCTTTCCCCCTTCTTTGGCACGACAACTGGGTTAGCCAGCCAATCTGGGTAGCGGACCTCGCGAATGACCCCTGCCACCTCCAGCTTGCGGGTCTCTTGGATGATGAAAGCCTGCTTCTCAGTGGACTGCCGTCTTGCTTTCTGCTTCACGGGGCGCACGTTGGGGCATACGTTGAGGTGATGCTCGATTATGCCCCTCGGAACCCCTGCCAGCTGATTAGGTTCCCACGCGAACACCTTCTTGTTCGCGCGTAGGAACTTTACCAAGGCCTCCTCCTGCTCGGGATCAAGGTTGGCGCCTATGGTGAAGGTGGCATTAGTGGATCCGTCCTTGTCGACCAGTATCTGCTTGGTTTCCGCCTTGTCTTGGGTGAATAGTTGCTTCTTCTTGGCCGGTGCAACCCTCTTGGGCTTAGGGGCGTCTGAGCCAGCGGGCTGCGCCACCGCTGCAGTCATGAAAACGAGCTTGAGCGCTCGCAACGCATCCCCGGTGTCTCCGGGTATGGTGAGGACGCCGCTGCTCCCGGGCATCTTCATGAGGTTGTACGCCGGGTGAGTTGCGCCATGAATTGGGCTAGCGCCGGGTAGCCGAGGATGGCGTTGTATGGGAGGTTAGTGGGGGCGATGTCGAAGTCGATTAGCTCCGTGCGGAAGTTGTCGTAGGTGCCGAAGGTTACCGGAAGACGGATCCGCCCCAGGGAGCCAGTGGAACCTCCTCCGACACCCAAGAAGGGCCTGCTGGGTTGAAGCCGCTCTGGCGGTACATGGAGGAGCCAGAAGGCTTCAACCGAGAGCATGCTAAGGCCAGCTCCGCAGTCGATGAGGGTCCTGGTGATGGCCACCTGGCAGATGGTGGGGGTGCACAACATCGGGAGCGCTCCCGAGCATGCTGAGTTGGAGGGGTGATCATCCGAGCTGAAGGCCAGATCGACCTCAGGCACCGCCCAACCCGGAGGGGCCCCACGCTGTGCGGAAGCGGCGCCGATCTAGCGAATGAATGGCTTGATGTGGCGGCCTGAAGGTGGCGCCTGCGAACCACCCAGGAGAGCGACGATGACCGGGGGCTCCGGTGCAGCATACTGGGTGAGGAAAAGGCCACACAGCTCCCCCCAAGAGGCCATGGAGACCGCGGGCAGGTGGAGCAACCACATGCGCGGGACGCCGATGAGGGCCATGGGAAACCAGTTAGCCATGACCCTGTCGTCGCCCCCGGCCTCGAGGACGGCCTCCTCGTACACCAGTAGGAAGGCCAGCAGATCGGTTGTGCCATTGTAGCGCGGTGGCATCTTCGTCTTGAACTTGTTCGGCCACTGTATGTGCCACAAGGCGGGGGCCAAGGCTCGGAGCCCCCTGGCCCCTGCGCTGGCGCTGGTGACCGGAGCGGGCGGCGCGTTGCCCATCATGAGGGCGAGTCACGGTGTTGGCGGAGAGCGGGTCGGTGGAAGGGAAAGCTCCAGCGCACCCCTACCTGGTGCACCAAATGTCGGATTTCGGGTTCCGGCAGACCCTCTAGGTTCGAACTCTGGGGTGCACGCGGAGATCGCACCTCCTACCTACCTATGTCTCGTCGCCTCGCAAGGATCTAAACTGCACGAAGAGCAACACAAGGGACATGAGGTTTATACTAGTTCGGACCACCATTGTGGAGTAATACCCAACGCTAGTTTGTGGTGTGGTGGATTGCCTCAGGGGCTGATGATGAACAATACAAGGAAGAACTGCCTTGTGAGGGGTGTTCTTGTGTTGGTGGTTCTGGCTAGGGTTCAACTGCTCTATACCCTGCCTTGAGAGTGGCTAGTCCTATTTATAGAGCGAGGCCCTGGTCCTCTTCCCAAATATTGAGCGAGAAGGGTGCCAACAATTGGCCATTTTGAAGGGGAACATCTAGTACACTTATCCTGACTAAAGTCGGTCCTCGCCTGCCAAAGACTCTGGCGGTGATGCCGGCTTGGGCTCCACGATGACCTCCATCCTGCCATTCTGCAGGTCTTGGTCTTGTTGCACAGAAATGGTTGCCTCTGCTTGATACTCTTGCCTGCGCTTGCTCCCTTTGCACCAAAGAGGAAACAAGGACTCTGCGCAGGCCGGCGCCCGCCTGGCACCCGCCTGGCTTTGGTCGTCATGGCTTGTGTCACGGGCACCTCGTGAGGTACCCCGCCTTGATCTCTCTGCTTCCTCGCGAGCCAGCCTGATGAGGCCGTGCCTGAGGAAGGTTCCTGTTGTCCGCCCCGCGAGGCTTGGGACCTCGCGAGGGTCTTGAGCTTGTGTTGATGAAGATAGGTCGTACTAGGCCACTCCTTGAGCCATGCCATAGGCCGCAGGCAGGCAAGTCTGGGTACCCCCGTTCCCAGAACGCCAACACTCCTGACGCCTTCTCCAGGGAAGCGCGCACTAAAGCACCTCCACATGGTGCCCGAGCGCCTCCCTCGTGACTCTGGCTAGGTCTGAGGCCCTCCCGAGGAGAGCCCCGAACCTAGCCCGAGATTGGCGCTGGGCGCGTCTTCCTATGGATAGGTGAAGGCTCCCCATCCGGGGACGCGAGGCTCAGCGCTGCATCCTCGGGCGATGCTTCCTCGCAAGGTTCTTGACCCAGCTGCAACTTCTTTGTCTTGGGGGCGACCTCAAGAGGGACGATGCCACCCTTATCTTTAGGGTTCTTGACCGTTGCAGCTTGGAAGGCACGCTCCAGTGAGCACACCACGTCCTTTTCCTGGCGACCATGATGATGCCGCTGCTTCCTGGCATCTTGAGGACGTTGTATCTGTGGTGAGTCACTGCCACGAACTTCACTGGTGCTGGCTACCCTAGAATGGCGTTGTACGGCAGGTGAATATCGGCGACATCGAAGTCGATGAGCTCGGTGTGGTAGTTGTTGCATTTGCCGAAGGTGACAGGGAGGCGGACCTGCCCTATCGGGCGTGTGGAACCATCGGTCACTCCTGAGAATGGATTGGTTGGCTGAAGCTGGTAGTACGGCACTTGGAGCCCGTCGAACGTTTGAACAGATAGGACATAGAGCCCCGCTCCACCATCGATGAGAGTCTTGGTGACGACCATGTTGCTGATGACGGGAGAGTAGAGCATGGGGAGCACGCCGGCAGTGGCCGCACACTTGACTTGGTCTGAGGAGCTGAAGGTGATGGCACATTTGGACCAGTTGAGAGGGCGAGTTGCTTCGGGCTTGGGGAGCGCTGCGTTTACCTCGCGCGCGAACTTCTTGAAGATGTGGTGAGAAACGGGGGCCTGCGAGCCGCCCAGGATGCAGGCAATGGCTCGAGGCTCCTGGAAACTCCAAGCCCCCTCGTCCTGGTGATGATCTTCGTTCCTTCTTGGCGGTGGAGGCAGTGGAGGAAGACCGGCATTGTCCTGAGGGAGCTCCTCACGAGGTTGCTCCCTCCAGGCGCACTTGCAAAGTTGGCCCTACCAACTGTCCTCCCGAGGATGGTCGCGCCACTCCTGGCGATGGTCGCATCCATCCCAGCGTCCTCCACCTCGGACACCTCCACGGCCGTAGCATCGATTAATGCGCTCGGGGCGTCGACCAAGGCGCCCGTCGCGGAGGGCCCTGAGCTCTTGGTAGTCGTTTATGTTGTGGCTGTGGACGTTGTGGAACACGCAGAATGGTCGATTGCTTTTGGACGACTCGGGGTGGTCGTAGCCGCACTTCATATCTGGCTCGGCCATGAGCATGGCCGGCCCCTTGCGCTTATGTCCTTGGCCTTGGCCTTTTTGTCTTCAAGTCAGCATCGGGGAGCTCGAGGAGGGAGAGGCACCCCTCCTCAGCCCTTGCACACTTGTTTGCCATGTTCAACATCTCCAAGGCAATGCAGAGGTCCTCATGGATGGCGAGCTCCTCCTTCATCTTGACATCGTGGACGCCATCAGTGAATGCTGACATGATGGCATCTTCTAACACCTTGGGGATCTTGAGGCGAACATTGTTGAAGCGCTGGATATACTTCTGCAGGGTCTCTCCTCGCTGCTGCTTGATGCAACGCCGGTCACCTGCGATCGGCGGACGGTCGAGATGGCGATGAAGCGGCCGCGCATCTCCTCCCAGGAAGAGACCGATCTCACGGGGAGATTCAGGAGCCAAGAACGCGCGCCATCCTTGAGGGCCATGGGGAATCAGTTCACCATGATCTTCTTGTTGCTGTTGGCCGCCTCGAGGCTCAGCTCGTAGAGCTGCAGGAATGCGGCGGGGTTGGCGGTGCCATCGTAGCGTGGGGGTAGGTCAGGTTTGAACTTGCTTGGCCAGAAGACGTTGCGAAGCTCCGAGGTGAATGCGCGACATCCTGCCCTGGTCACAGGGGCCCGACGAGGAGGTGGAACTTGGTCCTGGTGCACGCACGCCGCCACCTCCTGTGGCGACACGCGGGCCTGGCATGGGTGTGCAGGAAGCACGCGTGCTTCCCCTTGAGGCCGCTACAGCACCTGGCCACTCACTTGTTCTCGTGCAAGCGCCTAGCACGGCGGGTCACGCCATGGTGCCACACGCCTTGGCTCGACGATGACGCCCTGGGCTGGAGGTGGTCGAGGAGCCTCATGAGCCACTTCGCCCGCGGTAGGCGGCTGCCGAGGTAGTGAGCAGGCTAGTGCAGCGGAGCCCCCAGCCGCGCTGACGAGCTTAGTGATCCGCTCGAGCCATTCCTCGTAGAAGTCGTCAACCGGGCAGTTGCGAAGGAGCTCTCATGCCATGAGCAGAGCGGCCTGCGCGTTCGCTGGGCTGTGATGCACGTGGGAGGATGAAGCTGCCGGGGTCAGTGACGGAGTGGCCCTGCGCCCATCGTGGCACACCAAAGGGTGCAACGAAGAAGCTTGCTACTCGTGGCCGACAGGGCCCGTGGTGGCGTTGGCCACCAAAGACGTAGCACGACAAGCACAACCATCGCCTGCCGGAGCCATCTGAGCAATGCAAGCGGCGACTGCGGCCCGGCGCTCAGCGCGAGCTGGTGTGCGTTAGCCATGGAGGTGTTGGAGTGGCGGTGGATCCATCGATGAAAGAGAAGATCCGACGCACCCCTACCTGGCACGCCAAATGTCGGATTACGGGTTCCGCAAACCCTTGAAAGGTTCGAACTCTGGGGTGTGTGCGGAGATCTCAACCTACCCAGCCTACCTACTTGCGATCCTCCTAAGCCTAGCGCGTCGAGATCGAAGAGACAAAGAGACACAACAGTTTATCCTGGTTCGGGCCACATTGCGGTGTAATACCCTACTCCAGCATTTGGTGGATTGCCTCGAAGGTCTAAGGATGAACTAGTACATTGGATGAACTGGCCTTAGGAGGTGAGGTTTTCTTGGGATCAAGTGAGATGGTGGGACGTGTACTCAATCCCCCTCTATGGGGGTGGCTAAGTCCTATTTATAGTGGCCTTGGTCCTATTCCCAAATGTTGGCGGGAAGGGATCCCACAACGGCCGGATTTGAAAGGGGACAAGTAATACAGCTTATCCTGAATAAATTGGTCTTCGCCTGCGAAAAGCCCCTGGCCGTGACACTGCGGTGGGCTCGGTGATGACCTCCGTCCTGTCGTCCTAGTGGTCTTGGTCTCGTTGCACCAGAATGGAAACCTTTGGTTGATTCCTCGGGACTCTGCGCCCGTGCCTTGCCTCCCTTGCACCGAAGAGTAAATTGGCGCTCTGCGCCCGCTAGCGCCCGCTTGGCTTTGGTCTTCATGGCTCACGTCAGCTGAGCCTCATGAGGTGCACCTTGCATAGAACTCTCCACCCCTCGGGAGCTAGCCAGAAGAGGCTGATCCCCTCGGGGATCTTGGCATTGTTTGCCTTGCGAGGCTTGGCCCCTTGCAAGGGTCTTGAGTCGTTGATGTTGAAGCTGGGCTGTACCAGGCCCTCGGGGGAGCCACGTGGTGGGCCGCAGGCAGGCAAGTCTAGATACCCCCATATCCAGAACGCCGACATTACAAAAGTCAGCCTGACCCTGTGCACTTCACAATCTGTCACCGCCGCGGTATAGCACATTAGCATGCCTCGCCTCGTCTCCCTCTCCCCTCCCATAGCACCACTCCATCTCCATCTGTGTCTCCATCTCACTGTGCCCCCGCGTACCGTCGCCTCGCTCGCCTCCCCCAGTACCACTATTCCCTCGCTAGCCGCTCCAGCACCGACTGCCTTCTCCCTCGTAAATCAAGCCCCCAAAAAACTCCACCTTCCAAACTACACCATGGCCAAACCCGAACCGTGCAACATCCATATGAGCCGCGATTGGAGCAATCTCCCCTGTGACATCCTTGACCTCTATTGTTCGTGTATGGATATGTTGAGCGCCTTGCGGCTGGTTGCATGCTCGCGGGACATGCACACGCTCATCGTTAATGCGAGGCCTAAGCTTTTCAAGACACCCTGCTTGCTGCTATCTGGTCTTGCGAGATTTTCTCACCATGATACGGAGGCATACATGATGCCCCTCGACGTCAATCCGATGTCCATTAGCCAAAACTTCTTTGCAGGTATGTAGTGGGTCATCGTACATCATTTCCCTCGGCTTTGATCCGATCACCATCGCCCGAAACTTCTTGGTAGGTATGTACTGGGTCAACATGAACTCCCACTGGATGGCTGCCGTCAGAGAAGATGGGAACAAGTTGGTGCTCATGAACTTCCAGACCTCCCATGAGATTATTCTTCCTCCTTTGGATTATATAGAATTTTACCATCGCGGTCCAAGTCATCTAGATTACCACGTCAGTTGGACGGACCTTGTTTTGCAGAAGATTGTCATCTGCCAAGTGCCCACACGACATGCGAATTATGCAGACTTCAAGCTGATTGCCTTGGTCGACCATGGACTCGCCTATCTTTAAGCCGGTGCCTTCTTTAGCTGGAGACAACTCAGCTCGTAGTGGATCATCATCAAAGCTGATACACACTTCTGTGATGCGATTGAACACAATGGCATCATCTACGCGATCGACAAAGTAGATGGCACCACGTATTGCTGGGACGACGCGTGTAAGTTGTTTCCCTCTCATGTTAATGATGACACCATGACACTATTCGAACTTTTTGTGATGATTGGCATATCCCTGTTTGAGCAAAATTTGAGTAGAACTATGGCAATGTATTAGAGACGCCGTAAATCAGCTATATTTGGAATGAGTTAATTCATGCGATTGTGACCATGTCATTGCAGCCAATTTGTACCCCTGAATAATCAAACGGTTAGGAATATATGGATATTCTCCTTATTTTACAGTAATCTATATACTACTACCAAATATGAGTGTATATCAATGGCCATGTTAGTTTCCTCATTTTCATGATGTAGAAACATGCACCACATTGTTGGTTTCATCTAACCATACATTAGGGAAGTAAATGTGCATATGGAGAACTCTATATTTGGAAGTAGTGTAATCATGTAATGCTTACCATGTGTACATTCCTATATTCGCCCTTCAACAATCAATGGCTAGAATAATATCCTCACAAAAAATTTGCCCACAGAACACGAGTATGTAACAATGCATTGTCTGTTAGTTACCTTGAAGAATTTTTTTGTGAGGACAGAACATGATTAAATAACATGCATGACATGGTAGTTTCTTGTGAAGAATTGATTGCGAGATAACATGAGTGTAACCATTCATGGCACTTCTATATTTTCGAAGCCAGTATACATTTCCATATATTTTCCTCCCAGTTCCAACAAGGAGATATCAATGTTGTTTATTGCATTATCCTACTCATACTCTGAACAATGCTAATCTTACGTTAACAATGTATGTTCTTTTTGATATGATGCAGTGTCCCTATGGTTACTGCCCTTTGTAATCACACCACCTTTGCCAAGGGGGAAAGTTACACATGAGCTTGGTGGAAGTATATATCAGGGGGATGGCTCCATTCATATCCTCTCCTCTCCTCTCCCACCTGCTCCATGCCACTCACCATGGATCTAGCCATTGATCCTCACCATGGAACACCTTCTGCACTGGGATTTCAACCATGGCCTTGCGGTGGCCGATCAGGTACGTCGCCGGTTTGGAGAAACGGTCCATTTTTCTCCATCTCATCCTACCAAGGAATTTTTCTTGGTGGTCTCGTTCTCCTCGGCATCTTTCCCTCTATTTGAAGAATCTGTGGGTGTGGCTCTCCAATGCTACATTGGTGGTCATCACAAAGGGTTTAAGGTCTCTCGAATCAATGAGAAGTCTTTTCACTTCTCTGTGGTTGGTAACAAAGTTGGTCATTTTATTAATGGCCTTAAGGATCGTATTTGTCCAGATTTCATATGTCATTTCCACTTGTTCAATGGTCGTTTCAATGGGTTTAAGCATTTTTATTCTCAGTGGCATACTGATGAAATGCTAGAAACTATTGCTAGCCGCAGCCCAATGGCAATTCGAGTTGACAAAGCATCGATTATGCATTCTACGGGTTCGGATCCGGCTTCTTCCAAGGAATTATGCAAATTTGGACTCACTCCGCTTGTGTCCATGGATTTCAATGACAAGCAGCGCCATGAAGCTTCAAGTTCCTCCATGCCACCTCCGTCACGGGTCACTCCGGCATATTGTCCGGCACCATGCATCCATCTCCGGTGACTAATCAATGCTTAATTGATACGCAGGAGCATTTACTGCGGATTTGTAATTTTCAGTTTCCTTATACTACCACTTACCCGCAATTCCCACAATGTTTCCTCTCTTCGGCTTTCAAATACGCACCACAGCACAAGTCCTGGCCACCTTTGCTATCCAAGGCCCATATCACGGATTTATCGCTGGCAGGATATGACAATAAAGAACTTGCTGATCTTACCAATTGTTGCGGCGTTTTATGTGCCAAATGCTTACAATGGGGCCATCATAAAAATAATTGTCATGCAAGGATTATTTGCCTAAACTACTCTGCCCCAGGTCACAAAGGTATTAATTGCCCTGCACGACATAATTTTTCTCCTGAAGGCAATTCTTTTATGACAGATGATATTAATGATCCAGTCAAATCAATTTATCCCGGGCATCAAATCAATCCTTCCTTACTGGCTCAAGCTTGCCCCTCCATGGTTCCAAGGAGCCAACTCTCCTCCGCCGTTTGATGCAGCTTGTGTGGCCATTATGGACACCTGGAGCCTCGCTGTTGGCGGCGACGGTGGGTGCAATGTTGGCAGTGGAAGCCAAAAAACAAATCCACCACCCTGCACGTACTCAGGGGTCCTCTTCCATGAATAACCTGCAGATCAGTACTATGTTTGTGGTGCCTCCTAGCCCACAGAATATTATCAATGTGGATGTGGCAATGACTGCTGGATCCCTGCATGTTAGCATATCTGTTAAACGGAATGAGCTCACCAATGTGCTGGCATCTGACTTGATCCCTCGCAATATATTCACTGAATACTTATCAAGATCAATTCGTCTGTTTTTGTTGCTTATGGACCTGGAGCTCTGGATATGGCTTACCTCCTTTGGAGTTGCAGGTGACACCACCCAGGTAGTTTATCCAAGTGGTTGACAATGATACTGCTCATCTGGTGTGTTTCTCTGCTAGTATCTACAACCCTGTACCCACCTCCTCAGTCCAGACCTCTGAAATTATTCCTAAAGAAGTTGTTCCTGTCATGCCTTCTCTGATGCACACTGGCTCTTCTGGATCTACTCAAATGACACCTGACAGTGATAATGAAGTTCGCTTCAGCATTTCTGACACTTTGGCTGATGACCCTATTGTTAATGATGTTGGCTTAATTTTGGCGCCAACGGCTGGTTTGAATGATGGGCCTCCACTTTCTTTGCTTCAGCCGATGAATGGTGAACCTGAGTTGGGCCTAGCCCAGGTGCTTTCTGAAGTACCTGGACCTTCCACCACTCGTCCACGCCGCTCCAAGGGTAAGGCTCCTCAGGTGACTACTGAGGTGCGTCGCAGCACCAGATCAACCAGGTTTGATGGCTTCAGAGTGCCTCAAATTACTGACGTGCGCGTCACATCGTCCAAAGTCAAGCCAAGGGTGATCCCTTCTACTGCTGCTGGGTCTTCTAAACCAATGGATCAACCCCACCACCGACCCCTCTTCGTTCCATGCAGGTCATTGGCATCAACCGATGTGCAGTCCACCCGAGGAGCTTACAGATATTGCGCTGCTGGCTTCGGACGCTCCGGCCACCAACTACACCAGTGTGGAGGAGGATTCTCCTTCTTCTGCTTAATTTATGTGCCCGCCCATGCCCCTTTTGCATAATTGGAATGTCATGTGTTGGAACATTCATGGTTTAAATTCAGACAATAAACTTCTCGCGTTGTCTAATGCGATTGCAGTTAGTGGTTGTGTTATCATTTGCTTGCAGGAAACAAAAAAACCTACCATCGATCTATCTTTCGGTAAATCTTGTTGCCCCAAGCGCTTTGATAAGTTTTCTTATGTTCCTTCTCGTGGTGCATCGGGAGGATTGCTCACTGTTTGGAATAGCTCCATTTTCTCTGGCATTGTCCTTGTTCAGGAGGATTTTGCACTGGGCATTCAGTTCACTAGCACACTCTCTGCACATCCTTGGACACTTTACAACATTTATGGCCCATGTTCTGGCCCTTCTCGCGATTCTTTCACACAATGGCTATATGACAGGGACATTCACACGGATGAAGATTGCCTTTTCCTTGGAGATTTTAGTTACACTCTAGCCCTGAGAACCGTAATAAACCAGGTGGCGATGTTAATGACATGTCAACTTTCAATGATATTATCCGCAGGCACAATCTAGTTGAACTACCTATTAAAGGCAGGTTATTTACATGGAGTAACATGTAGTAGGACCCCCTTCTTGAGCAACTTGACTGGTTCTTCACTTCACTTCATTGGACGCATGTCTATTCCAATACCTTGGTTAAACCCCTATGCAAACCCATGTCTGATCACATGCCTTGTGGTGTTAACATTGATACAAAAATTCCACGTGCCAAGCTCTTTCACTTTGAGTCATATTGGCTTCTTCACCCTGGCTTTATGGACGTGGTTAAAAATGTTTGGGACCGCCCTGTCAGATCTAGTAATGCTGCCACAATTCTGTGTCGTAAGCTCATGTTCTTGAGACAGGAGTTAAAAGTTTGGAGTAAAAATATTTCCCGTCTTTCAATTGCTATTGAAAACACCAATAAAACCCTTTCTTATTTGGATGCTCTTGAGAACTTACGCCCACTCACACTTCCCGAGGGTAAGTTTCGCAATATCATCAAAAACCACCTCCTCCGCTTACTGGATTATCAGAAGAATATTGGAAGAAACAATGCACCATTCGCTGGGTCAAATTTGGGGATGAAAATTCGAAGTTCTTTCAGGCGATGGCTACGGAGAGGTACCGAAAGAACAACATTGCCAACTTGCAAACTCCTGAGGGTCTCATGGTTGAAGATCACATTGGTAAAGAGGCCCTTCTTTTTCAAGCTTATACTAAAAGGCTAGGCACCTCAAACACCACACAAATGCAATTTGATATTCGATCTTTGAACAGGCCAACTGAAAATCTTGACCATCTCACTTTACCTTTCACCCATGCGGAAATTGACTCTGTGATCAAGGAGATGCCTTGAGATCGGGCACCTTGCCCGGATGGTTCTAGTGGACTATTCCTTAAAGCTTGCGGGCCTATCATCAAAGCGGACTTCTACACACTATGCAATCAATTCCATGATGGCACGCTTAATCTCCAAAGCATTACTGATGGTTTAATCACTCTTATCCCGAAAAATGGGTCTCCATCTACTGTCAATGATTATCACCCAATCATTCTGCTCAATTGCAGCCTCAAGCTCATCACCAACTTGCTGGCTGATCGCTTGCAAAAAGTCATTCTGCGAATTATTCATCACAACCAGTATGGATTCATAGGTGGAAGATCTATCCAAGATTGCCTAGCTTGGACTTTCCAGTATATTCATCAATGTCAAGCCTCAAAACGTCCAATCATGTTGCTCAAATTGGATTTCGCCAAAGCTTTCAACACCATTGTGCATGATCCAATGATTAACATCATGAAGCACATGGTTTCAATGACAAATGGATTTCTTGGATTAAATCCATCTTCTCTTCGGGTAGATCATCCATTCTTCTTAATGGTGTTCCGGGCAGGCAGTTTCATTGTCGTCAGGTGTTCGTCAGGGTGACCCTCTCTCACCCCTCATCTTCGTCCTTGCGTCTGACCTACTCCAGTCTGCCATCAATGATGCATATCGAAATGGGTTGACCCATCTCCCATTTCCTAGCAATGGCCAAATGGATTACCCGATTGTGCAATATGCCGATGACACATTTTTGCTCATGCCCGCCTGCCCTCTCCAAGCATTGATTATCATAAATATCCTCACGAGCTATGCCCAATTCATAGGTCTCAAGATCAACTTCCATAAATCAACACTCATTCCCATTAACTTGGAACATGATCTTGCCACGCAAATTGGCTCGATCTTTGAGTGCTCGATTGGTGCCATGCCTTTCACATACCTCGGTCTTCCTTTGGGCACTTCTCGTCCCACAATCCAAGATTTCATGCCGCTCGTCTGTTCTATTGAAAGGAGTCTTTCCTCCACACTTTCTCTCATGTCACATGTAGGGAAATTGACCCTTCTTAAGTCGACAGTCACATCCCTCCTCATTTATGCAATGTTCACTCTTCATTTTCCACCAAAGCTTATTGAAATGCTTGATAAGATTAGAAAGAGATGCTTGTGGATCAAGAAAACTGAGCAAAGCGACAAATGTAACTCTCTGGCCGCCTGGGATATGGTGTGTAAACCCAAAAATAAAGGTGGTCTATGGGTCCTCAACCTATGTATTCAAAATGAAGCTTTGCTCCTCAAATTTTTGCATAAATTCTACAATAAGATGGACATTCCTAGGGTATAACTGACTTGGGACTTGTACTATATAGAGAAAATACCACATGCTTCTGATCCAGTTGGCTCCTTTTAGTGGCACGATATTATCAAACTCTCTGCCAAGTTTAGGGGAGTCTCACGCATCAACATTGTCTATGGCACCACTTCCCTGTTTTGGAAGGACCTCTGGGATGATCAGCCTCTGCAAGACTCACATCCATGTGCCTTTTCCCACTCTTTGAACAAAGACGTCTCAGTCAAGGATTTCTTGGGGATCACGTCACTACATGAAGCGTTCCACCTTCCACTGTCACCCCAAGCCCATGCAGAGATCAGACACATGCAAACCATTGCTGCTGCGCTACAGCCATCAACGGCAACTTCGGATGTGTGGCATTACACCTGGGGCAAAATGAGCTTCAAATCCATGGATTACTACCGTTTCTTCTTCAGAGATGTGCACTCGCACCATGACTTCGGTTCGATTTGAATCAAAATGCACGATGAAGTTAAAGGTGTTTGCTTGGCTGATGTTTCATGATAGACTCAACACACACAATATGCTTAAAGGAAGACACTACAACATCGGGGATGACCACAACTGCCTGCTTTGTGACCAAAACATCAAGGAAATTGTTGAACATATGATCTTCACATGCTACTTCAGCAAACAATTCAGGGATAAAATTGATATACTATGGGAGCCCTTCCCCGGCCGGCTGCAAGCTATTCAAGACCAGAAGAATGTCCATCTGTCACCTTTGTTCATGGAAAAATTCATTGTGGCGGCTTGGAGAATCTGGAATGAGAGAAACAATCATCACTTCAGGGCTATACCTCTCTCCTTCCAGTCCTGGCTTGGCAGATTCAAGAGAGACTTTGAACTACTCCAGCACAGGGTTAAAGAGGCACATAGGCCTTTCATTCTTAATTTTGTAAACTCTCTTTGATATTCCACAAAACTAGCATATCTTTCTCTTGACACAAAGTGGTTGAGAATCACACCATGTAAATACTCCATTGTACAGTGCCCCCTTGACTTAATAATATATTAACACAGTAGGAGCCTTTCCTACTATTCCTTGTCAAAAAACACCACCTTTGCCAAAAGCATGGAAGCACAACTAGTTCCTCGCCCGATCAGACAACGGCAAAAGACTGATGATCATATGGACACACGATCTGGAAAAGTTAAATTGCAAAAACCCCAATGTATACAAGCACTGTGAAATACATGAGTATCCGGACAGTGGCTGTTACGTCTATGAGCTGGATACCAGCTTGTTGGGGCCTTCAAGATTTTTGAGTTGGAGGCGGGTGAGGGAGTCCTGGATTAGGGTGTCCTCGGACAGCCGGACTATATACTTTGGCCGGACTATCGGAATATGAAGATACAAGATTGAAGACTTCGTCCCATGTCTGGGTGGGACTCTCCTTTGCGTGGAAGGCAAGCTTGGCAATTCGGATCAGTAGATCTCCTTCTCTGTAACCGACTCAGTGTAACCCTAGCCCCCTCCGATGTCTATATAAACCGGAGTGTTTAGTCCGTAGGACAAGAACAATCATAATCATAGGCTAGCTTCTAGGGTTTAGCCTCTATGATCTCGTGGTACATCAACTCTTGTAATACTCATATCATCAAGATCAATCAAGCAAGAAGTAGGGTATTACTTCCATTGAGAGGGCTCGAACCTGGGTAAACATCATGTCCCCTGACTCCTATTACCATTAGCCTTAGACGCATAGTTCGGGACCCCCTACCCGAGATCTGCCGGTTTTGACACCGACAGCCGGTAAACAGCCTTGGTTCACACTCTCTGTTCCTCAGAATCAATTATTTGATTAACCAGGAGATCACCATTGGCAAGGACCTTGATGGCAGAGAGGCTTTGTTTGCTATGGAAAATTGTGTCTACACGACGAGCCCTAGGAGTTCAGGAGCAAACTCCCCTGATTGTCAATGATATAGCCTCCTGCCAAAAGAAGGTGAGAATGACAAAGGCATCGAGATTAACTTTAATGCTTGGATATCTCAATTACGACAGGCAGTGATGTGGTTCAAGCCTTCAGGTTGATAGGTAATTGGGTTGTTGCGTCAAAAGGGTGGAGTACTGGTCTCTCCGGATCACTGTTCGCTGAAGCGGGGCTGCAAATTATGATGATGTTGGATTATCCCTCTTCGAATGACTTGTTGTCTTTGGTGCATGTTCTGGATGGGTAGTTCTCTCTTTTGGTATGCAAATTCCTTGTCATTTGGCCATCCTCGTCTATGTCACTCTTACTATGTAATAGTTGTCTCTATTTAGAATGTCATTCTCGGCTGGATCACGAGAGTCTGAGTGCTGCAGATGGGTGCGTTCTGGTGGTGTAGCAAAACTTCTTATGAACTATCATGTATTGTTGTTTATGTCAGTAGTAGTCACTAGTCAGTGTTTGAATGTTGTATATATCGTTGTTTCATACTATTTATTGTCTCGAACTGCTGGTGGGCTAATGAGGGCATCACCATTCTCCTGTGATCAGAGTATATCTCCTTTTTTCAAGTTATAATTTGAGCTCAGTATCTGTTTGATGATGTACACTTGTTTGGGCCAGTGAGGTGTCGTTGATTATGGGCCAAGTAGTAATGCAATGCCAAACAGGTCAATTATAACTCTCAGGCCGGGCTCTCAAAAGATCCTCAAAAAAGGCCGGGCTTTACAAAAAAGATAGAATAAGGACTCTTAGGCCGACATGTGGGTGGCACCAGTGTTTTCGTGCGCTTGCGCACCGAGAGCATATTGGTGCGTATTAGAAATTCATGCTACCTTTTCATCCACAATCTCCCGCCCCTTCCCCACCTCTGGAATCTCGATTCCTACTCCAGTTCCCCCAAATCCCCCTTGTCGGTGTCAAAACCGGCGGATCTCGGGTAGGGGGTCCCGAACTGTGCGTCTAGGAGGATGGTAACAGGAGACAAGGGACACAATGTTTTACCCAGGTTCGGGCCCTCTTGATGGAGGTAAAACCCTACGTCCTGCTTGATTAATATTGATGATGTGTGTTACAAGAGTGGATCTACCACGAGATCAAGGAGGCTAAACCCTAGAAGCTAGCCTATGGTATGATTGTTCTTCGTCCTACGGACTAAAGCCATCCGGTTTATATAGACACCGGAGAGGGCTAGGGTTACACAGAGTCGGTTACAATAGTAGGAGATCTATATATCCGTATAGCCAAGCTTGCCTTCCACGCCAAGGAAAGTCCCATCCGGACACGGGACGAAGTCTTCAATCTTGTATCTTCATAGTCTTGGAGTCCGGCCGATGATGATAGTTCGGCTATCCGGAGACCCCCTAGTCCAGGACTCCCTGAGTAGCCCCTGAACCAGGCTTCAATGACGACGAGTCCGGCACGCATATTGTCTTCGGCATTGCAAGGCGGGTTCCTCCCCCGAATAATTTATAGAAGATTGTGAACACCAGGATAGTGTCCGGCTCTGCAAAATAAATTCCACGTACCACCGTAGAGAAAACAATATTACACAAGTTCAATCTGCTGACGTATTTGGTGGCGTGACATCACACCACTACCAAGCCTCTACTCGAATTGTTTTTATTATTCCACCTCACCGCGTTTAGCGAAGCGGTTTCCTCGGCACGTCTTGTCGAAGCAGAGATCGTGTTCTCCTTATTCCAGGATTCTCATAAATACGGACGTGGGTAACCCAACCGCGCCCGTTGCCACGCCCCCTCCATCGAAGGCGGGTTCCAAACGGTCACGGGGACGGCTCTTGGTATTCTTCCTCTTTATAATGAGACCACGGCCCGTTCTTTTTCTTAAATCCTCAATAGAATCCGCCCCTTGCCCCGAGATCCAACACCTCGGGCCCCAGATTCGAGTACTTTCGACTTTCGCCGATGTCCGGCTCCGACCTACGAGGCCGATGGATGCCCTCTTCCGTCACGGAAGAGGACGTGCTAAAGCTGAGAGATGCCAGGTACTTGACCTACGAGATTTCGCATAGGTTGCCTGCCCAAGGGCAAGTTATTCCTACTCCCAAGCCCGGCGAGAGCGTCGTGTTCGTGTCTCACCTCCGTCGGGGTTTAGGCTTCCCGATGGATCCCTTCGTGAGGGGGCTCATGTTTTACTATGGGCTGGAATTCCATGACTTGGCTCCGGAGTCCATCCTCCACATCTCACCATTCATTGTCGCCTGCGAAGCCTTCCTCCGCACTACCCCTCACTTCGGCTTGTGGCTCAAAACCTTCAATGTGGAGCCGAAGATGATAGAAGGGCGTAAGGCAGAGTGCGGCGGGGCGGTTATAAGCAAGAGGGCCTATGCTCCATGGCCCGAGGGGTCTTTTCAGGAGGAGCTCGGCTTGTGGCAACAGGAGTGGTTCTATATCACCACTCCTAGGGGCAGCAGGCAGAGGCTGCCGCCGTCTTCCGCTCGGGCCCTCCACAACAGCTGACGTCATGGGTCAACAAGGGGCTTAACTGGGGGCCGTCCAAAGACGTACCCCTGTTGCAGGACCGGATTCGAGGCCTCCAAGAAAGGGAGATTAATCTGGTCGTAGTGGCACAGGTTATGCTGATTTCGCCCCTTCTGCCTTGCAAACGTCGCCCCCTCCGCCTGTGGGAATTTAATCCGGAGGGGCCACGAGCTCTCCAACACTTCATGGGTTTGACACCCGTGGAGATGTACAAACTGTTCTTCGGATCGCAAGGGATGCGTCCGGACTTGACCGAGTACGCTGGCCTAAGCTGCAATCGCCCGGATACTCAAGTAAGTAGCCCTGTGTCCGGACATATTGTCCCTTTATTTATCATAGGTTTGTCTTTTAACCAGCTATCCCTTGGACAGGAGTGGATAGCGCAAGCAAAACTAATACGGTGTCCGGCCCCCCTCCCTGAGACCACGCCGGATCCCGTGTTAGTCAAAATGTTGGAGGTTGCGCCTTCGGAGGAGAGCGAAGGGGGGCACAGGGAAACTACCACCTCTGCCAAGGAGGCCTTCAATAAGGGGGGAATCGAGAATCCCTCCTTCTAGGGGGAGAAGAGGACCGCTTCCGAAGACCCAGAGGCCAAGGCCTCAAAGCAGGGAAGGAAATCTGCGCCGGAAGGTCCTGCGCCGGGAAGAGCTCCGGCCGCACAGTCTCCCCATAGGAATCAGCCCTCCAGCGAGCCGTAAGTAAAAAAAGGGGGAATTTAGTAATAGGGAACGCCCCTACATTATTTCCAAAGGTAACCGAAGTTTTCACCTTGTAGTTCGGATCTCAGCCCATCTCAGCAGAGCTCATCTTCGGGGGACCTTCGTTCGGAGATGATGGAGAGCGAGACGCCTCCATCTGCCGCCCCACCGGGCGGGGCGGTCGACCCTGAGGTGTCCTCACGGAGGGTCTCCCTGAGTCCGGCGGGGCCGGAGAGTCCGGCACCAATTGGAGTACGGCTAGTAGAGCTGCAGGATTTGCTCAAGAGGGCGTCTATCTCAGAAGATCACCACACATTAATGAGTATGGTGATTGAAAGGATCTCATTCGCCGAGAGCGGGTTGTATGAGGCCGTCGGAAGCTTGCTGACGGGGTTTGAGGTACACAAAAAATGACATACCTTTTGACAGTTTTGCACATGAAGTGCGCCCTGTATAGATAGTAGCCCCTGAGACTTGGTATGCTGTCGAAAGCGATAGCGTGCCAAGGATCATAATCTCAGTTATAGAATGTCGCCTTTCCTATGCAGGTGGCAGAACGTTCGGTGGCCAGCCGGACTAATGGAGTTGCCAAACTGAAGAGGCAACTCGATGTTGCGGATGCGGACATCGCGCTGGTCAATAAACGACTTAACGAGTCGCTAGGAGATGATGATAGTTCGAAACGATACATCATTCCACGTACCATCAATATGGTGAGATACTTTACACGGGGCTTCAACATGTGGGAGTTCGATCCAGCGCAGCACCAGACTTTGAGCGGGCTCTTCGACACTACGTACGAAGATGTCTCGAAGGTGTTGTTCAAGGGCGCCGAGGCTCCCGCATCCGGTACCGAAGATCGCGGATTCAGCTTGCAGCGTCCGGCTGACGAGGTAAGTGATTGTGTCCTTTACGGGACGCTTGTTTTCCATAGTTTGATTCTATGCGGGATCTAAACTCCTTTTCCTTTGACCGGGCTGGCTGGCGAAGGCCGAGCAGACTATCTGTCCGGCCCCACTGCCAGAGGACCCAGCGGACGCCCGCCTAACGGGGCTGCTGGCCCCGGCACCCCATGTTGTGCCAGAGAAGAAGGCCAAGAAGAAGGCCACGGGGGCTCGGAAGAGTTCCCGTTTTCAGGTGTTATCGGATGACGACTCCGAGGCCGACTCCTCTCACAAAGGTGAGGAGGAGAAGAAGAAAGCCTCTCCCCCCGCGGGGAGAGGGAGGAAAAGGAAGGCCTCCCCAACGAGGGAGGCCGAAGGGTCCAAGAAGGGAAAAACACTTTCCCCGGATTGCTCTGCCAACGCCAGTGATGATGACAAGGACTAGCCTCCAAGGGCCAAGCCCCTGGCGAGATCGTAAGTATCCGGACTCCCAATAACTTCATGGTTTTTCTTTTCGCCACGTAATGTCTTTCTAATGCCGTATACAACCCTGCAGTCCGCCCAAGGATGATCTTCCCGCTTCGTCGAGCGGGTCCTTAGGTGCGTCGGATATGGATTCTCTTCCGACCGCCTCCACCCCCCGTGATGCGGACGAAGCCGAGGTGGGATCCCGGGAAGGGACCCACCAGGAGGAGGAGGCCCCGGAGGTGTCGCAGGACAACCTCCCGGACTTTGCACCGGACTCGGCCCCGGAACCCTTAGTGGCTCCGGAGTCCGGCGGGCGGCCCCTTCGTAATAAGGGCAAGACCATGACGCCGGCAGCCTCCATCCAACCGGAGGCGCCGGATAGCTTGCTGGAGGCGCTCAATGGCGCCTCCATCGAAGAGGAACACCGCACTATTATGAGTGCGGTGATTCAGAAGGTTCAACTCGCCAAGAGTGGGCTGACCGAAGCCTGCAGTAGCCTTCTAATAGGCTTTGAGGTAAGAATTTTGATATATGTAAAATAGTACCGCATAGACAGTAGCCCCTGATGCTCGGTTCGGTGTTCGGAAAGAAAAGCCGGACTGAGGATCTAAAAAGATATACGCAAGAGTCAAAAAATATGTCAATATGGGATTGCAGGCTGCGCTGCTGACCTCTGCCGCACTGACTGCAGAGGTCAATACTTTGAAGCAAAGCCTCGAGCGGTCCAAGAACGAGCTCGGCCGTTCCAAGAAGCAGCTCGAGGACAAGGAAGGTGAGTAAGACCTTATTAAAATTGTACCTTACAGAATATGATTTTGGTTGCAAAAAAGAATGACAAGGATAACGTGGGTATTGCAGGGGCCACTAACGAGGTGGCTACCCTGAAGGAGGCGGTGGCCCCGGCCAAACGTAATGCGGCCACGGAGCACACCGAGCGAGAGAAGCAGGAGGCGCGGGTGGCGGAGGTACAGCAAGAGCTCCAGGATCTCGTGAAAAAACATGAGAGACTGGAGCGTGACTCGAAGACTCGAGAGTCTGAGCTTGCAACGGCTCTTGAGAGTGCCAAAGCCGCTAAAGCCGAAGCCTACAAGGCCCTCCAAGAAATCGAGGCGTTGAAGAAAATAGCAGCGGGTAAGGCATTTTTCATGCAAAGTAAGCATGTGAGTGTTTATTACCTGTTGCTTACCCGAATTCGGAGCTCTCCAGGAGCGTTCGCAGATCTTCCTCGCAGCGTGTCCGATGCTGCCGCATTCTACCGGGTCGAGGAGGGGAGTTCGACGGAGAAGGTCTTCTGGTCTCAGTATGCTGAGGCCAAACATCCGGTGCCCCTTAGCGACCAGCTGAAGCAGCGGGTCGAGGTCCACAAGGCGGCCTAACAGGCCATGAAGGGCCTCATAGTTCAGCTGTGGCCGAAGGAGGCCATGCCTGGGAGCTACTTCGGCCTGGTGCGGCGGCTGGTGGATGCGTGTCCTTGGGTTAAAGTCATCAAGCACTCCGCCTGTATTGAAGGTGCCCGTCAGGCCCTTGCCCGCGCAAAGGTGCACTGGGGCAAGATGGATGCCCAGAAGCTTGTGTCGGACGCACCACCGCAGGGCAAGGAGCATCACACGCCCGAGATGTATTATAAGAGTGTGCTAAAGGGTGCCCGCACTATTGCGGGCGAGTGCTCCAAAGATGTAATATTTGAGTAGACTCGCATTTTGTTATCTTGT
The DNA here is from genome assembly GCF_018294505.1 of Triticum aestivum. NCBI lineage: Eukaryota > Viridiplantae > Streptophyta > Magnoliopsida > Poales > Poaceae > Triticum > Triticum aestivum. Next base: position 428,634,692 of record NC_057801.1, read on the forward strand.
GCGCTTGAAAACTTAGTTCATATGCGCTAAGCAACGCTTTTTAATTTAAAATATTACCTTCTGTGCGGCTGTTTATCAAATCTGAGAGATGGCAAGTCATTTGCTTCAGCCCCCATGCCACGAGTGCTGGGGTGTTCGGGATAAATTGGAGCACTCTTGTTCCCATATTTGGGTCCATCTAGGGAGGCGCTCAACACAACGAACAAGGCAACCGGACTTATAATGCTTGAACAGTCTCACTTAGCCATAGAATTCTATAATTTTAAATTTCGGTGAAGCCCCTAGTATTCAGAAGGCCGAATTTGGGGCGCTATCCACGCCTGGGCCGGACAAAGTCGGCTCCTCGCTCTAAGCGGTATAAGTCTTTAAGGACTCGCAAAAAACCTCTCGAACAGCGACCAACTCTCGCCTCATCATGATGGTCAGTTTTAGCTTTCTCCACTGAGGCGCTCGCCCAGCTCAACTAGGGCGCAATCGCAGTGGTTCTCCCAGTGCTACCTTAGCCGATACAACGGAACGTAAGGTACCAAAACATGGGAGCCGGGCAAACCCAACTATTGACCCAAGACATGATTCGGAGCCGATGCATATAATGCTATAAGTTTGGGGTGCTGCACTTGTGAAAGTGTTCGGACTTATCTAACCATGATGCGGGGTACCAAAATGTACGAATGCAACATGTCATAAATGAACATACGTATAAGAAAGAAATGCAATTGGAAGCAAAAAGGTGCTGGATTACTTATTCAAGAAAAACTGCTGTAAGTGCAGAACGATAAGCAAGGGATGGGACTATTAAATATGTCCCCCTCCAGGGGTAGGCTGCGGAATGGTGCATACAACAGATTTAATGCTCGTAATGGAGACCACCTGGATATTAGTTGTAGCCTTTCTCCTTCCCTGGCTGTTGCATCGTGAGTTCGGCATGTCTGCTGCCGGACAGGGCCTCTGACGAACGGAGTCTTGTGGGTAAAAATAAAAAGGAAAAAGAAAAAAAAACAACACACTTGAGAGCCCCTGGTGTGGTTGAGCCGAATTCTGGGCCTATCGTGGTCGTGCCCCTCTCCCCATTCCCATGGTATCTCCAAAGCGTAGTGGTGTACGCGAAGGACCTGTCTTGAAATTTGGCAGGGGCTGGGGTTGGGGCCGCACTGCTACGCGTGCTCGGGACGTGCCAGGTGGTCTTGTTGTAGGTTACTCCAGGCGCGTTTGGTCGTGTCCGGTCGCTTAACGGCCGGACTCGAGAATTGCCTTAAGAGGCTGCACTGTACTTCTGCCACGAGAGCCGCTGTATGTTCCTCCGTTCGGAGAGAACGTTCAGTGTTTCCGTCGACCGTGATGACTCCTCGAGGGCCTGGCATCTTGAGCTTGAGGTATGCGTAGTGCGGCACCGCGTTGAACTTTGCGAATGCGGTACGTCCGAGCAGGGCATGATAGCAGCTGCGGAACGGAACTATGTCGAAGATTAACTCCTCGCTTCGGAAGTTATCCGGGGATCCGAAGACCACTTCCAGTGTAACTGAGCTTGTACAATTGGCTTCTACACCTGGTATGTCGCCTTTAAAGGTTGTCTTGGTAGGTTTAATCCTTGAGGGGTCTATGCCCATTTTGCACACTGTATCCTAATAAAGCAGGTTCAGGCTGCTGCCGCCGTCCATCAGGACTCTGGTGAGGTGAAATCCATCGACGATTGGGTCTAAAACCAATGCGGCAAATCAGCCATGGCGGATGCTGTTGGGGTGGTCCCTTCGGTCGAAAGTGATCGGGCAGGAGGACCATGGATTGAACTTCGGGGCAACTGGCTCCATCGCGTATACATCCCTGAGTGCACGCCTCCGCTCTCTGTTGGGTATGTGTGTTGCGTATATCATGTTCACCGTCCGCACCTGTGGGGGGAAACCCTTCTATCCTCTATTGTTCGGCGGTCGGGTCTCTTCCTCGTCATCACTATGCAGCCCCTTGTCATTGTTTTCGGCAATTAACTTGCCTGCCTGCTTGAATACCCAATAGTCCCTGTTGGTGTGGTTAGCTGGCTTTTCGGGGGTGCCATGTATCTGGCACGAGCGATCGAGTATTCGGTCCAAATTGGACGAACCCGGAGTGGTTCTTTTGAATGGCTTTTTCCGCTGACCGGGTTTAGAGCCTCTGAATCCGGCATTGACTGCCGTATCTTCACTATTATCACCGTTAATGCGGCGTTTGTTTTTGTTGCGACGCGACCTGCCATTACGGTCCTTGAAATCCGAACTGCCAGAATTTTTGCTGAGGTTGTTGCTGCATGCTAGCCAGCTGTCCTCACCCGTGCAGAAGCGGGTCATGAGTGATGTGAGGGCTGCCATGGATTTCGGCTTTTCCTGTCCCAGGTGCCGGGCAAGCCACTCGTTGTGGATGTTATGCTTGAAGGCCGCGAGGGCCTCCGCGTCCGGACAGTCGATGATTTGGTTTTTCTTGGTTAAGAACCGTGTCCAGAATTGTCTGGCCGATTCGTCTGGCTGCTGAATTATGTGGCTTAGGTCATTAGTGTCTGGTGGTTGCAAATACGTGCCTTGGAAGTTGTCGAGGAATGCGGCTTCCAGGTCTTCCCAACTCCCGATTGACTCTGCTGGCAAGCTGTTAAGCCAATGTCGGGCTGGTCCTTTAAGCTTGAGTGGGAGATATTTGATGGCATGAAGATCATCACCGTGGGCCATGTGGATGTGAAGGAGATAGTCTTCGATCCAAACCGCGGGGTCTGTTGTGCCATCATAGGATTCAATGTTCACGGGTTTAAACCCTTCGGGGATTTGATGATCCATTACTTCATCTGTGAAGCATAGTGGGTGTGCGGCGCCTCTGTACTGGGCGATATCACGATGGAGCTCAAAAGAGCTTTGTCTATTTTGTTCGGCCCGGCCGGACTTACTGTGTCCGGCGTGACGGTTGTCGTCACGATCATGGGGTGCCCACGTGATCCATAGATCGATCATGATTGTCTTGCCTTATCCTCCAATATATCTCGCAAGTCCGAAGCTCCCCTGTGGCTTTGTGCTTTTCGAGCGATGTCGGGGTACGGTTTTAGTGAAGGGCCTAGGGGCCTCTCTGTCGCGACCACGGGGTGGTAGGTCAGCCGTATTGTCTGCTGGTAATGCAGGTTTATACGCCTCCTCCTCTAATCGGGGGAGCAGCTTGCGTTTAGGGTAAATTTTGGAGGGGTGTTCGAGCTCATGCTCTTCGGCCGCGAGGACTTCAGTCCATCTGTCGGCTAGCAGATCTTGATCAGCTCTAAGCTGTTGTTGCTTTTTCTTGAGGCTGTTTTCCGTGGCCATAAGCCTGCGTTTAAAACGCTCTTGTTCGACGGGATCCTCAGGCACGACGAATTCGTCGTCGTCGAGGCTTGCCTCGTCTCCGGAGGGAGGCATATAATCCTCTACCTCTTCTTCTGCCGCTCTCTCATGAGGGCTAGCGTCTCCGTCCTCCTGTGCTGAATCTTGCTGGAGGGGGTTGTCTTCGGCACTATCTAGGGTGTTATTATCTCCGATGCCGGAATCTTCATTCTTGCTGTGGCGGGATTTAGAGCGGCGTCGCTGACGCCGGCGCTTGGGCTGTTTGTTGGAGGGGTCATCCTCCGCTGTTCCTTCGCCATCCCCATCCTTTGGGATATCCACCATGTATATGTCATATGATGAGGTGGCTTTCCAGTGCCCGATAGGCGCTGGTTCTTGGTCGTCTCCGGCATCGTCGTCCATACCGTCGATATCTTCGGAGTCATAGTCTAGCATGTTGGTTAGATCGTCGACAGTGGCTACTAAGTGGGTGGTGGGTGGGTTTTGAATTTCTTCGTCGTCCGCATCCCAACCATCCTGACCGCAGTCCGGCCAGGGCTCTCCTGATAACGAGAGATACTTCAGCGAACTCAAGATGTCGCCGAAAGGTGAGTGTTGAAAGATGTCCGCGGCGGTGAACTCCATGATCGACGCCCAACCGGATTCGATTGGAGGGGGCGCGGGAGGCTCGGAGTCCGGCGAGGAGTCCGGCAAGGAGTCACGGGCTTCATGAGGGACAAGATCAGTGTTCCGCTCTATCGCCGTAGAGGTTGCAGCCCCCGAGGCGGTGTCTAGCCATCCGTCCTCGATCTGCGCAGCCGGATCCGAATTGAAGATCGGAGCGGACTCGAGTGCGGCCTCCAGGATACTGTCCGGCTGCAGAGCTAAATCATGCCCATCGTGACAGTGCGGCACGCTCGGCTGTGGCTCGGATCGATCGAGGATCAAGTCCCCGCGGATGTCAGCCGTGAAGATCAAACTTCCAAATCTGACCTGGCGGTCAGGGGCGTAGCTTTCGATCTGCCCCAGATGGCCAAGCGAATTGGCCCGCAGTGCAAAGCCGCCGAATACGAAGATCTGTCCGGGGAGGAAGGTCTCACCCTGGACTGCATCGTTGTTGATGATCGAAGAAGCCACCGAGCCTATCGGTGACGACACAGAGGAACACTCAATGAAAGCACCAATGTCGGTGTCAAAACCGGCGGATCTCGGGTAGGGGGTCCCGAACTGTGCGTCTAGGCGGATGGTAACAAGAGACAAGGGACACGATGTTTTACCCAGGTTCGGGCCCTCTTGATGGAGGTAAAACCCTATGTCCTGCTTGACTAATATTGATGATGTGTGTTACAAGAGTGGATATACCATGAGATCAAGGAGGCTAAACCCTAGAAGCTAGCCTATGGTATGATTGTTCTTCGTCCCACGGACTAAAGCCATCCGGTTTATATAGACACCGGAGAGGGCTAGGGTTACACAGAGTCGGTTACAATAGTAGGAGATCTATATATTCGTATCGCCAAGCGTGCCTTCCACGCCAAGGAAAGTCCCATCCGGACACGGGACGAAGTCTTCAATCTTGTATCTTCATAGTGTTGGAGTCCGGCCGATGATGATAGTTCGGCTATCCGGACACCCCTTAGTCCAGGGCTCCCTCACCCCTCATGTACTCCCTATACTCAAGCGCACTATCATGTCGCCGGTCAACGCATATCTCTGAGCCGGAAACCCTGATGTCCGTCCTGCCTTCGGTCACTGCGTGTTGTCGCTCAATAGTGGCATGGCGGCGCTTGACGACTAGTTTGCCGGCAAAGTGTTGATGGTAACCACCAACGATGACCGGCCTCCCATCTCGCCGGACGACCTTGTCAAATCTCTTGGCATTGTGCACGGCATCCAAATAAGTGACTTGCTCATCGAAGTCTATCCGCCACCGGCTAATTTCTTTGTCAGGTTCCGGACAACTTTCGACTGCAGTCATGTGTTTGAATCTTCTGGTGTTTGTTCTGCGATGTTGCACTGGTGAGCTTTGATTGGTGGCACCCAGGATGGGGATCGGTGCCCTCTGAGCTTGAGTTTTTAACAAAGCTTACCTTCCATGGCATGCCTACACGTGCTTGGAACAACGAGTCCATGAATGAGCTTATCAATGACCTTGGAGGTGAGCTCGTAAGCATGTTTGTTCCTCCAGACAACTGGGCTCTGACGGTTATGGCATGGATGAAGAAGCCGTCCACCATACCGAAGGTGATTGGTGTTGAGATACCGGTGCATGAAACAGGGTTGTACTATTCGTCGCCACCAAGGCCGCCGCGGACCATGTTAGGGATGTACCTATATTGAGTGTTCGTGCATGTCGAAGAAGTGGTCAATCCATCAATCGAAATCCTGTCGCTGCCGCTGGTGCCAGGGTCCATTGACAACGTCCATTACAGGAGTCAACGTCAGACTTTCCCCGTGTTGCTCGGAATGATGGATGGCACATGGCCTACTCTATCGCGCGGCGGAGGCCACTACTTCTTTCGGAGAAGAGGCAGGTGTCGGTGTCAAAACCGGCGGATCTCGGGTAGGGGGTCCCGAACTGTGCGTCTAGGCGGATGGTAACAGGAGACAAGGGACACGATGTTTTACCCAGGTTCGGGCCCTCTTGATGGAGGTAAAACCCTACATCTTGCTTGATTAATATTGATGATGTGTGTTACAAGAGTAGATCAACCACGAGATGAAGGAAGCTAAACCCTAGAAGCTAGCCTATGGTATGATTGTTGTTCGTCCTACGGACTAAAGCCATCCGGTTTATATAGACACCGGAGAGGGCTAGGGTTACACAGAGTCGGTTACAATGGTAGGAGATCTACATATCCGTATCGCCAAGCTTGACTTCCACGCCAAGGAAAGTCCCATCCGGACACGGGACGAAGTCTTCAATCTTGTATCTTCATAGTCTTGGAGTCCAGCCGATGATGATAGTTCGGCTATCCGGATACCCCCTAGTCCAGGACTCCCTCAGTAGCCCCTGAACCAGGCTTCAATGACGGCGAGTCCGGCGTGCATATTGTCTTCGGCATTGCAAGGCGGGTTCCTCCTCCGAATAATTTATGGAAGATTGTGAACACCAAGATAGTGTCCGGCTCTGCAAAATAAATTCCACGTCCCACCGTAGAGAGAATAATATTTACACAAGTTCAATCTGCTGACGTATTTGGTGGCGTGACGTCACACCACTACCAAGCCTTTACTTGAATCGTTTTTATTATACCACCTCAGCGTGTTTAGCGAAGCGGTTTCCTTGGCACGTCTTGTCGAAGCAGAGATCGTGTTCCCCTTATTCCGGGATTCTCATAAATACGGACGTGGGCAACCCAACCGCGCCCGTTGTCACGCCCCCTCCATCGAAGGCGGGTTCCATACGGTCACGGGGACGGCTCTTGGTATTCTTCCTCTTTATAATGAGACCAAGGCCCATTCTTTTTCTTCAATCCTCAATCGAATCCGCCCCAGGGCTCCAGATTCGGGTACCTTCGACCTTCGACAATGTCCGGCTCCGACCTACGAGGCCGGTGGATGCCCTCTTCCGTCACGGAAGAAGACGTGCTAAAGCTGAGAGACGCCAGGTACTTGACCTACGAGATTTCGCATAGGTTGCCTGCCCGAGGGCAAGTTATTCCTACTCCCGAGCCCGGCGAGAGCGTCGTCTTCGTGTCTCACCTCCGTCGCGGTTTAGGCTTCCCGATGGATCCCTTCGTGAGGGGGCTCATGTTCTACTATGGGCTGGAATTCCATGACTTGGCTCCGGAGTCCATCCTCCACATCTCACCATTCATTATCGTCTGCGAAGCCTTCCTCCGCACTACCCCTCACTTCGGCTTGTGGCTCAAAACCTTCAACGTGGAGCGGAAGATGATTGAGGGGCGTCAGGCAGAGTGCGGCGGGGCGGTTATAAGCAAGAGGGCTGATGCTCCATGGCCCGAGGGCTCTTTTCAGGAGGAGCTCGACTTGTGGCAACAAGAGTGGTTCTATATCACCGCTCCCAGGGGCAGCAGGCAGAGGCCGCTGCCTGTCTTCTGCTCGGGCCCTCCACAACGGCTGACGTCATGGGCCAACAAGGGGCTTAACTGGGGGCCGTCCAAAGACGTACCCCTGTTGCAGGACCGGATTCGAGGCCTTCAAGAAAGGGAGATTAATCTGGTCGTAGTGGCACAGGTTATGCTGATCCGACGCCTTCTGCCCTGCAAACATCGCCCCCTCCGCCTGTGGGAATTTAATCTGGAGGGGCCACGAGCTCTCCAACACTTCATGGGTTTGACACCCGCGGAGATGTACAAACTGTTCTTCGGATCGCAAGAGATGCGTCCGGACTTGACCGAGGACGCTGGCCTAAGCTGCAATCGCCCAGATACTCAAGTAAGTAGCCCTGTGTCCGGACATATTGGCCATTTATTTATCATGGGTTTGCCTTTTAACCAGCTATCCCTTGGACAGGAGTGGATAGCGCAAGCAAAACTGATACGGTGTCCGGCCCCCCTCCCTGAGACCACGCCGGATCCCGTGTTAGTCAAAATGTTGGAGTTTGCGCCTCCGGAGGGGAGTGAAGGGGGGCACAGGGAAACTACCACCTCTGCCAAGGAGGCCTTCAATAAGGGGGGGATCGAGAATCCCTCCTTCCGGGGGGAGAAGAGGACCGCTTCCGAAGACCCGGAGGCCAAGGCCTCAAAGCGGGGAAGGAAATCTGCGCCGGAAGGTCCTGCACCGGGAAGAGCCCCGGCCGCACAGTCTCCCCAGAGGAGTCAGCCCTCCAGCGAGCCATAAGTAAAAAAGGGGGATTTTTTTAATAGGGGACGCCCCTACATTATTTCCAAAGGAAACCGAAGTTTTCACCTTGCAGTTCGGATCTCAGCCCATCTCAGCAGAGCTCATCTTCGGGGGACCTTCATCCGGAGATGATGGAGAGTGAGACACCTCCATCTGCCGCTTCGTCGGGCGGGGCGGACGACCCTGAGGTGTCATCACGGAGGGTCTCCCCGAGTCCGGCAGGGCCGGAGAGTTCGGCGCCCATTGGAGTACGGCCGGTGGAGCTGCAGGATTTGCTCAAGAGGGTGTCTATCTCAGAAGATCACCGCACATTAATGAGTATGGTGATTGAGAGGATCTCATCCACCGAAAGCGGGTTGTATGGGGCCGTCGGAAGTTTGCTGACGGGGTTTGAGGTACGCAAAAAATGACATACCTTTTGACAGTTTTGCACATGGAGTGCTCCCTGTATAGATAGTAGCCCCTGAGACTTGGTATGCTGTCGAAAGCGACAGCGTGCCAAGGATCATAATCTCAGTTATAGAATGTCGCCTTTCCTATGCAGGTGGCGGAATGTTCGGTGGCCAGCCGGACTGATGGAGTTGCCGAACTGAAGAGGCAACTCGATGTTGCGGATGCGGACATCGCGCCGGTCAATAAACGACTTAACGAGTCGCAAGGTAGGTGGTTGCTCCGCGGTTGCCTAGTAAGGGAGCTGATGCTCCTTCCTTACAGTTTGTATGCTTGATGCAGATGGCACCGCTGCTGTGGAAGACCTTCGACCAGAGCTTGCTCGAACCAAGGAGCAAGCCAGGAAAAGTGATGCGGCTGCCTCGAAGGTAGCGGAAGAGCTAAAAGCCGAAAAGGCTGCTCACTGCCGAAGCGGGGAGGAGATGGCCGAAATGGCCGCAAAATTAAAAGATGCTGCCGACCGCTATGAGGTTCTTGAAAGAGAACGCCGAGCGGAGCAAGAGGACCTGAAGAAGGCCGCCGCCGAAGCCAAGGATGCCCGTGGTGCGATGCGGGCTATGAAGGAGGAACTGCGTCAGGCCGGAGACATTGCGGCTGGAAAGCCATTTCTACTGCATAGGAAGTTTACGGATCCGAAGTATGCTCTGTTGGGCCAATTTTGTGGTGCGGAGGATCCTTATCTGGATTTGGCGGCGAGTGCGGCGGACGCAGTCGTGCACTTCCGAAGCCAGAAGGATCACGAAATGGAAGAGCTTTTCTGGTCTCAATTCCATAGTCCAGAGCGTCCACTCCCGTTGGCCGATCGGCTAGCTGAGTGGGCTGAGCTGAATAGATTGTCCGGACTTGCCATGACGGATGTGGTCGCTCATCTGTGGCCGGGAAGGCCCAAGCCGAAGAGTTATTTTGGCTTGTTGCAGCAATTCCTTGGGGCGGTGCCGCATATCAAGGCGATGAAGCGGTCGGCATGCATAGAAGGTGCACGGATGGCTCTCGCCCATGTGAAAACATACTGGGCGGAGATGGATGCCACCGCTGTTTCATCCCGGGGTTCGGACAAAAGCCGATTACCCATCAAGCACTATTTTGAGGAAGTCCTGCAGGGCGCTCGTTTAATAGAGTCGCAGTGCTCGAAAGATGTTATGTTTAAATGACATGTATGATTTCTGAGATCATGTTTATAATGCAACGGCTTTTTATACTTGTGCGTTCAAGTATTGAACTATCTCCTGTGCGGCCGTATATGTATGAATAACCTGAAAGTTGCAGTCTTTGGCTTCAGCCCCCACGCACATGGTGCGGGGGTGTTTGCAAAAAAGAAAAGCGCTTTTTCACACTTAATCCAACGTCTTGGTCCTTTGAAGGAGGTGATAGCATAGCAAACTAGGCAACTGGACTATAATGCTTTATCACTTTCACTTAGCCATAGGAGCTCGATGGTGGGGCTACTATATAGCCCCTAGAGGCACCGCGCTCTCCGAACTCAGGGCGTGTATGTGCCTGACCGGGAAGCGGTCCTTCGTCAAAGCGGAGGAATTCTAAACATTCCAATAGTCGATCGAGTGGTTGACCAGTCTCTCGCTATATCATGAGAGTCAGTTTTCGGCTTTCTCTACTGAGGTGCTCGCCCGGCCGAACCGGGGCACAATCGCAGTAGTTCTCCTGGTGCCGCGTTAGCCGATGGAGCGGAACATAAGGCAGCAAAACACAGGAGTCGGGCAAACCCAACATTTGACCAAAGACATGATTCGGAGCTGATGCATATAAGGCCTAACTCGAGACGCCGGACACTCCCTGAGGTGTTCGGTCTTTATGATACCGGGCAGAACAATGCCCTAAGCCCCTAGTGTCCAGGTACAGGCGGGAACTTCTGATGCGGCCGATGCCAAAACGCCAGCCTCCTCCTCGGTTATGGTAGAAAACCGGGGGATGTGTATCAACAAGAGACAGTAAGAAAGGTTTACGCAGGGTCTTAATCTGAAAAGAATCCTTGCAACGGGTCCCTGCTGCACGTCTGCGCCTGTGTCTCTGTTGTGCTGTATCCTGGACGGGTGTAGCACGTGCTTCATCTGTAAAAGAGAAGGACTTAGTTTGGAAGAAATATCATGCAAAAGTTGTATTTAAAATAAAGTATAATTTGGAAGATGAATAAAGTTGACCTTTATTGGCTCTCATCGTTTATACGCGCGGCCCCTTGTAAAGGGGTATGCGGCTGGGAAGCCCCTTGTTTATTTACGACGGACTCGCCTAACCGTGTCCGAGGTCTGAATGACCTGTTTTTAGGGGCTTTGACCAGCAAGGTCGGATTAGTGTGTGGCTGTCAAGGCGGCCTCACGTTCTCCATCGTCGAGGAACACTCGGAGTTACTCTTTAATGAGATTATGCCGCGTGGACCGGGCATTTGAAGCATAAGAGACGCATGATGTGGTATTGCGTTAAAGCGGGTGAAAGCTTCGCGTCCCAGTAGTGTTTGAGGGCCACTGTTAGATGGGGCGATATAGAGAGTGAGCTTTTCACAACGGAGGTTGTCGGATGAACCGAACACAACTTCTAGTGGTATAGAGCCTGTACAATTGGCTTAAAGGCCTGGCGTCACTCCTTTGAAGGAAGTGCTGCTACGGAAAATTTTGCTAGGGTCTATCCCCATTCTGCGGACGGTGTCCTGGTACGGCAGGTGCCGCACTGTGTTTTCGTGTTATCACATGAAGTGAGTTCACTGTTTTGACTTCTAGTGGGAAAGTCTTCTGTTTTCCGGCGTGCTGCTTGTGGGGTTCGTCGTCGTCTTCGCTTGGTGTGTCGAGCCCCTTGCGTTCGGTGTTAAGTCGGCCAGACTGCTTGAAGACCCAACAATCTCTGTGGGTATGGTTTGCAGGCTTCCCGGAGGTACTATGTATTTGACATAGCCTATCCAGAATTTTGTTTAGGTTGGATAGCTCGTCGCTGTTGTCCTTGAGGGGCAGTGTTTTATTATTCGGCCGAGAGCTTTTGAATCCGGCGTTGATCGCTGTGCTATTTGGGCCATTTTCATTATTCCAGCGCTGATCTTTTCTGCATCGTGATTTCCCATTTCCATCCCTTACTTCGGATGTACTCGGGTCGCTGGTGCTGCATCTAGCCAGCCAGCTATCTTCCCCTGCGCAAAAGCGGGTCATGAGGCTTGTTAGTGCGGCCATTGTTCTTGGTTTTTCCTGGCCGAGGTGTCTGGCGAGCCATTCGTCTCGGACGTTGAGCTTAAAGGCTGCTAATGCTTCGGCGTCCGGACAGTCGACTATTTGGTTCTTTTTGGTGAGGAACCTGTTCTAGAATTTGCGTGCTGACTCTCCGGGCTATTGAGTTATGTGACTTAAATCGTCTGCATCCGGAGGGCGGACATAAGTCCCCTAAAAATTTGCTCGAAATGCATCCTCGAGCTCTTCCCAACTTCCAATGGTATTTTCTGGGAGGCTTTTGAGCCAATGCCGAGCTGGCCCTTTGAGCTTGAGGGGTAGGTATTTTATGGCATGGAGATCGTTTCCTCTGGCCATATGTATGTGTAGGATATAATCCTCAATCCAGACTCCGGGGTCTGTCGTTCCGTCATATGCCTCTATGTTTACGGGTTTGAATCCCGCTGGAAATTCATGATCCAGTACCTCGTCGGTGAAACATAGTGGGTGTGCGGCGCCCCTATATTTGGGTGTGTCGTTATCTTCAAACGCTCGGCGGGTTGTGTTGCTTCCTGGAGTCTTCTTTTTTGGCCCATAGATGGACCTGACCCGGTCATCCTTTTTCCGAGGATCTTTATGCTGATCGTGTGCCGGCTTGTGTACGGCGCCCCTTGCTACTCTTAGCCTGTCATCTGGTCGTCTATCCGGCCAGGCGGCCTCTTTCTTTTTTGATTACGGGAGCTCTAAGGCCTCCTCGTCGAATTCGGGCAACAGCTTGCGCTTCGAGTAGCTCTTTGCCTGGCGACTAGCGCCATATTTATCTGCGGTATTGAGTACTTTGCTCCATCTCATTCTGAGTGCGTCCTCCGCTGTTTTGAGCTTCCGCTTTTGCTTCTTCAAACTTCTTGCAGTAGCGACGAGCCTTTTATGAAGGTTCTTATGCTCTGGTGATGTGTTCGGCATGAGGTCGTCTAGGCTCTTGTTTTCGCTGGGGATGGGTTGCTTGTCCAGTACGTCATATTCGGATGGTTGCTTGGTGGCATGTTCTCCGTCCACTGCTTCGCCCTGCTCTAGGGCCGGGTCCGTATGGGTGCCGTTTTTATCGAGGCGGAACTTCGGGCGGCGCTTGCGTCACCGTTTTGGTTGTTTTTTGGGGGAGTTATCCTTCGCCATGTCCCGTTGTTCCTCATTATCGCTTCCTTTTGGTGTATCCACCATGTATACGTCGTGAGTTGGGGTGGCTTTCGAGTGCCCGATAGGCGCTGGTTCTTGGTCGTCTCCGGCATCGTCGTCCATACCGTCGATGTCTTCGGAGTCGAAGTCTAGCATGTCGGTTAGATCGTTGACAGTGGCTACTAAGTGGGTGGTGGGTGGGCTTTGAATTTCTTCGTCGTCCGCATCCCAACCGTCCTGACCGCAGTCCAGCCAAGGCTCTCCTGATAACGAGAGATACTTTAGCAAACTCAAGATGTCGCTTAAAGGTGAATGTTGAAAGATGTCCGCGGCGGTGAACTCCACGATTAGCGCCCAACCAGATTCGATTGGAGGGGGTGCGGGAGGCTCGGAGTCCGGCGAGGAGTCCGGCTCTATCGTCGTAGAGGCTGCAGCCCCCGAGGCGGTGTCTAGCCATCCGTCCTCGATCTGCGCAGCCGGCTCTGAATTGAAGATCGGAGCGGACTCGAGTGCGGCCTCCAGGATATTGTCCGGCTGCAGAGCTAAATCATGCTCGTGGCGACAGTGTGGCACGCTCGGCTGTGGCTCGAATCCATCGAGGATCAAGTCCCCGCGGATGTCAGACGTGAAGTTCAAACTTCCAAATCTGACCTGACGGCCAGGGGCGTAGCTTTCGCTCTGCTCCAGATGGCCAAGCGAATTGGCCCGCAGCACAAAGCCGCCGAATACAAAGATCTGTCCGGGGAGGAAGGTCTCACCCTGGACTGCGTCGTTGATGATGATCGAAGAAGCCATCGAGCCTATCAGTGACGACACAGAGGAACTCTCAATGAAAGCACCAATATCGGTGTCAAAACCGGCGGATCTCGGGTAGGGGGTCCCGAACTGTGCATCTAGGCGGATGGTAACAGGAGACAAGGGACACGATGTTTTACCCAGGTTCGGGCCCTCTTGATGGAGGTAAAACCCTACGTCCTGCTTGATTAATATTGATGATGTGTGTTACAAGAGTAGATCTACCACGAGATCAAGGAGGCTAAACCCTAGAAGCTAGCCTATGGTATGATTGTTGTTCGTCCTACGGACTAAAGCCATCCGGTTTATATAGACACCGGAGAGGGCTAGGGTTACATAGAGTCGGTTACAATGGTAGGAGATCTACATATCCGTATCGCCAAGCTTGCCTTCCACGCCAAGGAAAGTCCCATCCGGACACGGGACGAATTCTTCAATCTTGTATCTTCATAGTCTTGGAGTCCGGCCGATGATGATAGTTCGGCTATCTGGACACCCCCTAGTCCAGGACTCCCTCAGCAGGGCTGGCTGCCTGGATGTGCTCTAATTTGAGGTAACAACTGAATCTTGTCAGATAGCAGTTAAATCCGAGATATGGGTGCGAAGCACTGATGTGCCAGTACATTTGATTGTGACATGTTCTATTTTTGTACTTGAACTTTTTTTAGAAAGGGTTGTACGTCAACTTAATGTGCTAGCAGAACTTATTGTGTTGTCTTTCTGTTTTCTTTGCACAACATTCAAGATATTTCCCCGTCATTGATAAAGACGATGAACCGTTATGTACGAGTTCTTTGCTTTCAACATAGCCCTACCCGTAGCGATCCACTGCTTCCATCCTGATTGTGCCGCCTACGTGAAATTTTTGTTCGCAAGTTTAGTGTGCTACGATGTTCTATATGATTGTATCAACTCTATAAGTTTTTACTGAGCATCAGCAATGCATATGGCTGAAAGATGTATTTACGAGCATCGAAAAATGGGTCTCTCTCTCTCTCTCACACACACACACACATGCACACACGCACAAGTGGGACCCGTTGAATTATTTCTTTGCTCGTGACAACTTTTAATTAGGTTCCACTATACTCTAACTTTTTTCTCAAGTTATTAATTGAGCTCAGTGACTTCAAAAAGTTGTACAGAAGCCTTGTTTGGGCCTTTCCGGCGTCGCTGAATGTGGGCTGAGTAGCCATGTAAGGTTGTACTGTACTACACAAGCCTTTTTTTCAACATCAGCAATGCAACTGGGCCGACAGTTGCACACAATATCCGGGTCAACTTGTTATTCTCCACCCCACTGGGCTGCAAACTTTCCTAGGAGGGATGCATTAGGCTTAACAAGAAAATGGACTTTAAGAAATAATAAATGGGATGTAATTATATTAACTGGGCAGTAACTATAAAAAATACACCAAACGCGTAATTAGTTTAAAAAATATATTATTTTTGGAATTCGAAAATTTTAATTTCATTACTTTTTGCGGCGCAATATTTCATTGGATTTTTACGTAATACAACTTTATTTTGAATTATATTTAATTTGACTAGAAATTTTGGACAAAACTATTTGGGATCCCATCAAAATGTGGGATTTTTTTTTGAATTCTGTTTTGAGCGGTTGGTTGAAATTATTAATCATTGTCCTAGCTAGAAAATGGGTTGTACTTTTAACAAACTGTAAATGGGTTGTAGTAAATTCTATTAGAATTCAAAAATGGGTTGTACATTCTTACAAATCGCAAATGGGCTATATGTTCTCTGCCACACACTTGTGGGCCTTCTAAGTTGACGCGTCCCCTTAAAAACTAAGTTGACGCATATGCAAGGCCTTGTCAACTTATAATCAACACACGGTTCTAGCAGCAGCGGCCGTTGGATGTCCATCCAACGGATGTCATGCTTCTTCTTCAGTCTTGGATATTCTTGCTTCAGCCGCCCCAAAATGATTCCTCCCCCGACATCTGGGGTGCACCGTTTCTTAGGCTGGTCTGTGGGGCTACTAAGTTGACGCATACCAAGGGCTTTGTCAACTTAGTAAATCTAAACGATTCTAGCTGCAGTGACCATACAATGTCCATCCAACAGCCGTAGTGCATCGTCAACCTCTGTTCTTCTTGCTCCAGCCGCCCAAAGCAGCGCCGGTCGTGCCGTGTGCTCCTGCCTCCCATGGCCGGTTGTGATGTCACGGAGGCCTCACCACCCCTACTACTCCCACCGCTAGCCAGGCCATCCCTCTACTCACCCACACCCTCATTATTCTGCGGCGACGGTAGCCTCACACCGCAGCCGAACCAGTGAACCCTCGTACTCCTCCCTGTGCGGGATTCCACTGCCGCGTCTTCCTCGGCACTGCGTTGTCCCCTTCCTAGGCCTCGCCCTCGTCCACCGCCCTGGTGCTCTCGGCGCGGTGTGGTCAACATGGTCAAGGAACGACTTCCATCAAAAGAGTACTGTATGTGGAGACGCTGACAATAGGGTCCACGGCAGCCGCAAGGAAGTGCCTCCTTATTACGCGCAAAATAATTATTCCTCCACCTGACAGCACAGACCCACCGGACGGGCCACCGTATTTCGTGAAAAAAAACGTTTCCCCCTGACTGCTGGTACCCACCAACTACATCTTTGCATGCAAGGAAGTGCCTCCATATTACGGGCAAAAAAAATGATTCGCCCCCTGACTGTTGGGACCCCCCAGCTACATCTTCGCACGCAAGGAAGTGTGTGACAGTCGGGACCCACCTGGTCGAAGCATACGTAGCATTGTCATTCTGGTTGCAAACGTGTACGTACATACTGGTCGATGTAGAGGCGCACACGTGTTTTAGTAGAGGCGCGCACGTGTCGTAGTAGAGGCGTGCACGTAGCATGTACATGTACGTACAACGGCCAGGGTGCAAGAAAGTAAATAAAGCCACATACCTACATATGGGCGGGGTCTCGCATGCCTACTCGCGCATACGTACGGCCAGGGCTCATGTACTTGGCTGGGTCAGAACAGAGAAACTGCATCGTCGTCTTGTTCATGGGGAGCCAACCGGCTGGGTTGGAACGGAATGCGTCGTCGTGTTCATCGGTAGGGATTGGACGGAACAACCGGTGGAAATGAGGCTTGGCGTACCGCAGAACGAAGGAAACGGCCTGGTGTTCGACCGGCCACGGTTGAAACGGGATTCTGTTCATCGGGAGGGGTCTGGCATACCGCAAAACGGAGGAAACAGATTTCTATTGGACCTCATACGGTCGAAATGGGGTCCTGTTGATCGAGAGGGGTGTGGCGTACGACAAAACGGAGGAAACGGACTTGTGTTGGAGCGCTACGGTGGAAATGGGGTCATGTTCATTGGGAGGGGTGTGGCGTACCGCAAAATAGGATTCCATGGGATATTGTTCATCTCCACCGTCGACCTCCTCCAGCCTCCACAGGCTACTGTTCATCCACCGTCGACCTCCTCCAGCCTCCACTTGTGACTGTTCATCCACGGGCTCTTGTTCATCCACCCTCCACCGTGCGCTCCTCCACCGGCTACTGTTCAACCAGCCCTCTCCACGGGGTCCTATTCAACCACTCCTCCACGGGCTACTGTTCATCCAACCCTCCACTGGCTCCTGTTCAACCAGCCCTCCACCGGCTACAGTTCAACCTTCCCTCCATGGGGTCCTATTCATCATGCCCTCCACGAGGTCCTGGTCATCCACGCCCAACCGGCTCGATCGATCGAGGTCCTGTTCATCCAGCGGCAACACCATGGGGCCCTGTTCATTCAACCCCTACCGGGAATTATTCAGTTAGCAGCAGTAGCGAAGGAATGGCTCGCGCTCGAGTTCAGTAACCCATAGCATGCAGTGCAATCGCTTGGGTTCAGTTAGGCGACTCCTTGCTCGAGTTCAGTTAGAGCCCAACGCCTCGCTCCCGACCACCCACCGTAACCGGAACTCACCGATATTTTCCTCGCCCTCGCTTCTACCATGATTTTTTCTGACATGCACGGCCCAAAGAATGTCATGCAGCTGCGTCTCCAGCCCGCCCAGGATGAAAAGCCCATTTTCTGTCATGACTTTTAGTCAATGAAATAGGAGCCCACCACATCTATGATGATACCGGGTTTTTTCACAATTATCGTCATAGAAGTGTCATAAGTATGATAGAATTTTTTATTGTCCGGCCCAAAATGTCACGGATATGTCTTTTTTTGTAGTGTAGTGGAAGTCAACCTATAGCTCCACTCGATGATTCAATTCATGCCACTATTTTGCAGTTCACCTGAAATGAAGCAAAGATTGCATCATTCAACTAGCAAGAAGTACTTGCTCTCGTGAACTGGCAGGTTCTTCTTTAGTAGTTGCACAAAAATTGAGCAACATTAAGGTTGGTTGTCCTTGTCATGTAAGGTGCAACTATAATTTGCTTATCCTTTTGTGCAGTTCCACTAAAATAAAGTGCCATTGTGGTGACAGTGACGGCTCATCTTGCAAAGGCTAATAAAATGTTGCACGAGATTACCAGCAGAACTTGACGGAGATTTTGGAAACTCCAATAACCATTTTGTGCAGTTCCTCCAAAATTGAGAGATGTTGCCCACGTGACATTTTAGTTGAACTGCACAAGACACTCATTCCAAAAAAAGTGTTTTGTTCAGTTCACCAAAAGGTCACAATAGCAACAAGGTGAAATGGATATCCCTATCTACACAAAAAGATAGAAAGTAAACAGTTGCTTGTCAATAATAAGATACAAAACATACACGAAACTACAAGAAGCATCTTAATTATGTTCATGGAAATCACGCAAGGACCGTTGAAATTTTAAAACGTCAGCAATGCTTCATGTTACCAGGAGCATTGGTTGTTTACCAGATATGGGATTAATTTAATGGCGGCATTGGTTGTTTACCAGATACAGTAAATCAACAGCAGCCAAAGAGTTGGTTTTAGGGCATGGGACCGTGGGGACACCAGGACACTCATCAGCATAAAGAAGCAACTTGATGTCTGCTAGAACTACGTCGGTGTTTCCCCAAAGAGGAAGGGATGATGCAGTATAGCGACGGTAGGTATTTCCCTCAGTGATGAGACCAAGGTTATCGAACTAGTAGGAGAACCTCCTCACACCATGTAAACAACACCTGCACACGAATAACAAATACTCACAACCCAATGTGTTAAAGGGGCTGTCAATCCCTTCCGGGTATGTCGCCTCAAGATAGGAAAATAACTTGAGGTAAAAGTGGTAGATAGGATAAATAGATCGCGGAACAAATAAATTGCAGCAAGGTATTTTTGTATTTTTGGTTTAATAGATCTGAAAATAAATGCAAGTGAAAATAGATTGCAAAGGAGAATATGATGAAAAGAGACCCGGGGGCCGTAGGTTTCACTAGTGGCTTCTCTCGAGAAAACTAGCAAACGGTGGGAAAACAATTACTGTGGAGCAATTGATAGAACCTCAAATAATCATGATGATATCAAGGCAATGATCATTATATAGGCATCATGTCCAAGATTAGTAGACTGACTCCTGCCTGCATCTACTACTATTATACCACACATCGACCGCTATCCAGCATGCATCTAGTGTATTAAGTTCATGAGAACACAGAGTGATGCAATAAAAACGATGACATGATGTAGACAAGATCAGTTTATCTATTGCGGAGATATAGATCTCATCTTGTTATCCTTAGTAGAAACAATACATACGTGTCGGTTCCCCTTCTGTCACTGGGATCAAGCATCGTAAGATCGAACCCACTACAAAGCACCTCTTCGCATTGCAAGATAAATAGATCAAGTTGGCCAAACAAAACCCAAATATCGGAGAAGAAATACGAGGCTATAAGAAATCATGCATATAAGAGATCAAAGAAGACTCAAATAACTTTCATGGATAAAAACATAGATCTAATCATAAACTCAAAGTTCATCGAATCCCAACAAACACACCGCAAAAAGACTTACGTCATATGGATCTCCAAGAGACCATTGTATTGATAATCAAGAGAGAGAGGAAGCCATCTAGATACTAACTACGGACATGCAGGTCCGCAAAGAACTACTCACGCATCATCGGAGAGGCACCAATGGAAGTAGTGAACCCCTCCATGGCGGTGTCTAGATTGGATTTGATGGTTCTGGACTCTATGGCAGCTGGAATTTTTTTTCGTCCACTCCCCTAGGGTTTATGGAATATTTGGGTATTTATAGAGCAAAGAGGTGGTTCAGGGGGCACCCGAGGTGGGCACAACCCACCAGGGCGCGCCTGGGCCTCCTAGCGCGCCCTGGTGGGTGCTGCTCCTCTCGAGCCACCCCTCATGTGCTTTCTTGGCTCACTGGATGTCTTCTGGCCCAAAGAAAATCCTCCAGGAGTTTCATTGTGTTTGGACTCCGTTTGATATTGATTTCCTGCCATGTAAAAAAACATGCAGAAAACAACAACTGGTACTGAGCACTATGTCGATAGGTTAGTACCAAAAAATTATATAAAATGACTATAAAATGATTGTAAAACATCCAAGAATGATAATATAACAGCATGGAACAATAAAAAATTATAGATACGTTGGAGACGTATCAGCATCCCCAAGCTTAATTCCTACTCGTCCTCGGGTAGGTAAATGATAAAAATAGATTTTTTGATGTGGAATGCTGCCTAGCATGTTCATCACATTTCTTTTCTTTATAGCATGGACATATCGAATTTTATATGATTCAATGCAATAGTCTAGTTTTGACATGAAGACTTTAATAATCAAGCATACCAACACGCAACCATGTCTTTGAAAATATCAACACTAAAGCAAGTTATCCCTAGCACATCATGCTCAATCATTGATCCATTCATGAAACACACTCAAATATTAGCTACACTCGATGCTCAAATACGATCATAGCGCCCCTTAGTTGGTGCTTTATAAGAGAAGATGGAGACTCAAATTCAAAATAAAAATTGCATAAGTAAAAGAAAGGTCCTTCGCGGAGGGAAGTAGGGATTTGTAGAGGTGCTAGAGCTGAAAGCTTAAATTGAGAGATAAAATTTATTTTTGAGAGGCATACTTTTCCCACAAACGAAAATGACTTGGAGCATCCCAACACTTTCCATGCTAGATACATCATAGGCGGTTCCCAAACAGAAAATAAAGTTTATTCCTTTTTCCACCATTACTTTCACTTTCCATGGCTAACCGTATCCACGGGTGCCCTCCATACCAACACTTTACAAGGAATTTATTATTTGACAACATAAAGTAAATTCATTTTTCATTTCGGGACTAGGCATCCCTAATACCTTTGTCGTACTCTCATGTAATGACAAGTGAATAAACACTCATCGTTAGAATAACACATCTAGCATGGAAAATATTGTCTACCCTTTACCGCTTCGCGAGCAGTAGAGCACACAAAAGAGAAATTTATTTTGAACATTAGAGATGGCACATGCAAATTTGCTTAGAACAGCATGGAAATACCGCATATAGGTAGGTATAGTGGACTCATAAGGCAAAACTGGTTTAAAGGGTTTTGGATGCACAAGTAGTGATCATACTTAGTGCAAAATAAAGGCTAGCAAAAAGATTGAGAAGCGACCAACCAAAAAGCGAAAAATCTCGTACGCAAGCATTAAGCATAAGTAACACCGAATAATGTACCATAAGTAGGATATAAATTTCATTGCATAACTATTGACTTTCGTGCTTGCAGAGGGAATCACAAACCTTAATATCAATATTCTTACTAAAGCACAATTACTCATCAACATGACTCACATATCATATCGTCATATATCAAAACCATTACTAAGAATCAAGTTTATTTTGTCCAATGATCTTCATGAATTTTTTTATTATATCCTCCTTGGATATCTATCACTTTGGGACTATTTTCATATGTTGCTTTTGATAACCTCAAACAAATATAAGTGAAGATCATGAGCATATTTTTTCTTTCTCTCAAAATAATCTAAGTGAAGCAAGAGAGAATTTCATAAAAAAATAACAACTCCCAAACAAATCTAAGTGAAGCATGAGAGCATTTCTTCCAATTTAACAAAGCACACCGTGGTCAAAAAGATATAAGTGAAGTACTAGAGAAAATCCATGGCTCTAAATTTTTTAAGGGAAGCATAGGAGCAAGCATAGCATAATTTTTGGATTTCTCAAAAGGATGTGTCCAGCAATAATTCAACACCACACAAAGAAAAACAAGCAAGGACTCATATCATACAAGACGCTCCAAGCAAAACTCATGTGATGAATAAAAATATAGTTTCAAGTAAAATACCGATGGTTGTTACAATACCACTTGGGGGCATCCCCAAGCTTAGTTGCTGGCTACTTCTTTGAATATTATCTTTGGGTGCCTCGGGCATCCCTAAGCTTATCCTTTTGCTTATCCTTATTTCTTCATCCATCGTAAGAAAACCCAAAACTTGAAAACTTCAATCACACAAAACTCAAACAAAACCTTCGTGAGATCCGTTAGTATAAGAAGCCAAACCACTACTATAAGTACTGTATCAAACCTATTTTTTTGCATTATATCTAATGTATTCCAACTTTTATATGGCAAAAACTCATCAAAGAAAACCATAGAATCATCAAAACAAGCGCACAACGCAAAGAAAACAGAATCTATCAAAAACAGAACAGTCTGTAGCAATCTGAATATTTCGAATACTTATATAACTCTAAAAATTCTGATATAGATTGGTGTATGTGAGGAATTTGTCTATTAATCCTCTGAAAAAAGAATTAACTCAAAAGCACTCTTCTTTTGAAAATGAAAAATAATCTCGTGAGTGCAAAAGTTTCTATTTTTTAGCATGATCAAATAAACTTTCACCCAAGTCTTCCCAGAGGCCTTGCTTGGAACAAACACTAATTAAAACACAAAAAACACAATCATAACAGTACCATAATTTTGCTAACACTCAATAACAGAAAGCAAAAAGAAAATATAAATTTTATTCTTTGGGTTGCGTCCCAACAAGCGCTATCGTTTTACGCCCCTAGCTAGGCATAACGCGTAGGATCTATGTTTTGTCACTCTTATCCTTGTTTCCTTTGGAGGTATTTGTGTCGGGAGGCTTCGTAAATAAAACATAAAATACATTATCCATGGAAATCTTAGCACTATCAAGTTGCTTTTTATCATAACCCCTTTGATTTCCGGCAGTGATTCAAGAGTAGTGTTCATTAACATCGTTAAAAACTTGTTGGATCATATCTAAAACGGGAACTTGCTTTTTAAAATTCTCATCAAAGACTTGGTTATCTCCAAGAAAATGTCTCAAAGCATAATCACTATTCTAAATAATTTCATCAATCACGGGTTTTTCATGGTTCATGCCAGAAAAATCAAGATTTCCCTAGCTTCCCCTATTATGTAGTCAAATTCATTCATCAAAACAAGAGTGGCTAACTTTTTAGCTTTAGGATCCTTTATAACGGGCAACTCATAGAACAATCTTTGCAAGGTAGGATAAGTACGAATAAATCTATTTTCAAGCTTCAAAACAAGGGCCGAGATAGCTTTTGCATAAGATTTAGTCCTTTTAAGTATAGGGATATCATCAAGACTTAATTTTCTAACACAATTGAAAAATTCTTGGATATGTTCTTTTCCCATAAAATTCCCCTGCCCCAAGACAAAAGTTTTGGCATCTAGATTACCCGTACGCTCCATTTTAGGAGTTAGGCCATCATCTGTTTCTGCCATACCAAAGTCACACATGGTGACAAGTTCAAGAAAATAAGAGATCTGACGAGAAAACAGCGAACGAAAAAGAGGGCGAATAAAACGGCAAATTTTTGTGAAGTGAGGGAGAGGAGAATGAGAGGCAAATGGTAAATAATGTAAATTGCGAGGAGATGAGATTTGTGATTAGGAACCTAGTTGATGTTGAAGATCCTCCCTAGCAACGGCGCCAGAAATTGGCAGGTGGCATGGAGACTATCTTGACTTGATCTTCCTCGGCGACGGTGCCAGAAATTCCTTTTGATGTCTGCTAGAACTACGTCGGCATTTCCCCCAAAGAGGAAGGGATAATGCAGCATTCTGAAGGTAGGTATTTCCCTCGGTGATGAGACCAAGGTTATCGAACCAGTAGGAGAACCTCCTCACACCATGTAAACAACACCTGCACACAAATAACAAATACTCGCAACCCGACGTGTTAAAGGGGTTGTTAATCCCTTCCGGGTACGGCGCCTCAAGATAGGCAAATAACCTGAGGTAAAAGTGGTAGATAGGATAAATAGATCACGGAACAAATAAATTTCAGCAAGGTATTTTTTTATTTTTGGTTTAATATATCTGAAAATAAATGCAAGGGAAAATAAATCGCAAAGGCAAATATGATGAAAAGAGACCCGGGGGTCGTAGGTTTCACTAGTGGCTTCTCTCGAGAAAAATAGCAAATGGTGGGAAAACAATTACTGTTGGGCAATTGATAGAACTTCAAATAATCATGACGATATCCAGGCAATGATCATTATATAGGTATCACGTCCAAGATTAGTACATCGACTCCTGCATGCATCTACTACTATTACTTCACACATCGACCACTATCTAGCATGCATCTAGTGTATTAAGTTTCATGAGAAAACGATTAATGCAATAAGAACGATGACATGATGTAGACGAGTTCCGTTTATCTATTGTGGAGATATAGATCTCATCTTATTATCCTTAGTAGCAATGATACATACATTTCGGTTCCCCTTCTACCACTGGGATCAAGCACCGTAAGATCGAACCCACTACAAAGCACCTCTTCCCATTGCAATATAAATAGATCAAGTTGGCCAAACAAAACCCAAATATTGGAGAAGAAATACGAGGCTATAAGCAATCATACACATAAGAGATCAAATAACACTCAAATAACTTTCATGGATAAAAACCTAGATCTGATCATAAACTCAAATTCATCGGATGCCAACAAACACACCGTAAAAGACTTAGATCATATGGATCTCCAAGAGGCCATTGTATTGATAATCAAGAGAGAGAGAGAGAAATACATCTAGCTACTAACTATGGATCCATAGGTCTACAAAGAACTACTCACACATCATCGGAGAGGCACCAATGGAAGTGGTGAACCCATCCACGATGGTGTCTAGATTGGATCTGGTGGTTCTGGACTTTGCGGCGGCTGGAATTGATCTTCGTCAACTCCCCTAGGGTTTCTGGAATATTGGGGTATTTATAGAGCAAAGAGGTCGTTTGGGGGCACCGAAGGTAGGCACAACCCACCAGGGCGTGCATGGGATTCCTGGCGCGCCCTTGTGGGTGCTGCTCCCCTCGAGCCATCCCCCAGGTACTTTCTTGGCCCACTGGATGTCTTCTAGCCCAAAAAAATGCTCCAGGAGTTTCGTTGCATTTGGACTCCATTTGATATTGATTTCCTGCGATGTAAAAAACATGCAGAAAACAAGAACTGGCACTGGGCACTATGTCAATAGGTTAGTACCAAAAAATGATATAAAATGACTATAAAATGATTGTAAAACATCTAAGAATGATAATATAATAGCACCAAACAATCAAAAATTATAGATATGTTGGAGACGTATCACAACTTACTTATCATACTGGGGAAAATAGCTGCAGTACCATTTGTAACATAGTTTATTTGCATCATATCACTGGAGGCATTAGATTAACAATAACACTAGTTAGACATGTCCTTATGGTAACAGTGTGATCGCTTCATTTTACATGCGCCCTTACATTAACAACAGCAAAAGGTTGGTATAAGGACATGCGACAGTGGCTGCATCAGCACAATGTACCTACAAGGAGGCATAAAGTGGTGATGCCGAGTTTGTTCATGCTCTATGAGGGAAGCAAATCTAATCCTGGAGACATTTTACTATGTGAGGGCAACAAATCTAATCCTGGAGACCTTTTACTATGTGAGGGCAGCAAATCTAATCCTGGACATACTCTGTTAACTTGTCCACCAGCCGCCACTTTCTATCCTTTTTTCAACCAATAATAGATCTGTTCCTTTTCAAGTTTGTACTGCGTTTTCCCATTATTTCCCTTTTCAACCAAGAGACCGATTGGGTATCTGGTCTCTACTACTTTACCCCTGTTATTTCCACTTTGAATCAAGTCCTAGATTCATGCTACAACTTTCCCCCTTTCTTTGTTGTTTGAACAAAGTCCTAGATTCGAATGCATGAAGTAGCTTTACCTCTAATAATACTAAAAAATTAGGTGGCTTTGCAAGAGCTGACGGAAGTAGAAAAATATGCACATGCAGACAAATGGGGAGCTGGGGCGGTAGAGCAAGGCCGCTTTCAAAGAACTTATACCTGAGGGTCGTCGGGAAGTCGGCGGCGACAGTTCGGATATGCGCACAATACGACAGGGAGGAAGAAGGGTCGGAGGACCTCCCGAGTCGGTGCTATGTCGGAGAGAATGGCGCGGGTAAAGTATCGGGCCCCGCCAACAGCTGTGGGTTTCCTCCCTCGCCGGCGATGACCGCGTGAATGATGCACCTAGTCCACTACACACACCGGCCGAAGGGGTCTGGCCGGATGTGTGACCGATGGTGAGCAGAGAGAAAATGTCACTACTGCTGTCTTGTTTAGATCTAGAGAGGATGAGAGAATGAAGAGAGCAACCCTAATAAATCAAGCGCTTAGGTCCCTGCCTACATATATAGTGGAGTGATTATCTTTTAATCTCCACAACAAGCGTTTCAATTTGTGTACGTGGCATTAAAGAAAAGAAACTCTCTATTTAACATGACTAACTATATGACTCATACTTGTACTAGTAGTAGTATTGTTCACTTGTGCTCCCTGGCCCCCATTCATTGAACCACCCTACGGGTGAATAAACATACAATACTAGTATTTATATAGAACGAACAAGCTCGAAATATTTTCGCGTAGTTAAAAGTTGAGGGCGGGGCTTTTCCCGGGAAGTACGCACGGCAGCTTTCGCGTAGGCGGTTTGACAGAGAGGCGAGGAGGGTGAGGGAGTAGCGGATTCAACTTACTTACTGATGGAATGGTCGCTCTGTGTGATTTGATGGCGCGTTACTCCTAGAAAGACTTGTGATATGACTACTCACTATAGTCATGAATAACTGGCGCTACGACCGTGGTGATGCCCCCCTTCTGTTCCCCACTCTAATCTGGTGCATGACACGTCGACCCGGATGCTGGCTCTCCCACATGTCGGCAAAGTACGTAAGAAGGAGCAAAGAATCATGCGGTATATATAGTGTATATACTAGTACTACTACTCACGTTGGAGGAGTGCGAACCAAGACAGCCCAGTGAACCAGTAGGCGATAGGCCATACTCCTCTTTGTTTGGATCCTAGAGTGAACCAGCAGTGTGAACCATGGCAGCCCAGTGAATCAGCAGTAGAAAACAATGTGGTGATATGGCCATAAAAAACAATGTGCTACAGTCCAGTGTGTAGCTCCTCTTTGTTTGGATCCCTGAGTTAGAACTAGTTTGGGTTGAAATAGCCTCAAAGTATCCAAACAGGAGGGGTTAGTTTGAGCTAGTTTGCTCTAACCCAACTAAAAAAACTAGCCCGGTGGAGAGGTTCTAATTGGGTTAATTCTTCTCGGTCCCACTAAGAGAGAACTAACCCCCCCCCCACCCGCACCAGATCGCTCCCTCTAACCCCCCTCGCATGACTCCTCTCTGTTCTCCATCGCGCCATCGGCCCAAGCACCGCTCCTCCACTCGCCCTCTCCCTCCTCCGGCCGCCCTCTCTCTTCGGCCTCCGACACCCTCCTCCGGCCGCCCTCTCCCTCTGACCTCCGACACCCTCGTCCGGCAGCCCTCTCCCTCTCGCCTCCGAAGCTTGCACTACTCCCCCTTCACCGGTCATTTTTCTCCCTCTATCGTGCGCAGCGGCGGTGCATCTACCAGGGAGGTCGCGAGAGGGGTGAGTTTGTTTGTTCCTTCTCTGTCTCACAGCCATATCATTAAACTTGGTATAGATTTGTGGTGCGCGCATGGAATTGTTTGATGCTGCTTGAGGAGGTAATAAATCTTTCTAAAGGCCCAAAGATTCAGTTCAGCTTTCCAGGTATTTCAGTTTAAGGCTTGCATTATATCTAGAGTCCCAAAGATTTAGTTCACCTTTCTAGGTATTTTAGTTTCAGGCTTGCATTATTTCTAGAGGCCCAAAGATTCAGTTCAAAGTCGTCGGTAAGGGGCACTTCTACCCATGCCGGTCTTGACCTCAACTCCGAAGCGCCGGCGTCAGAGGTGTTCCCGTGGCTTGGGCTCTATAGAGACTTCCTCCAGAGCGACGATGATGAGCTCCTCCCTGGGTGCGTGAGGGGCTCCGGGTGCCCTCCCTATCGTGAATGACTTCCGTGATGAGTTAGCTCATGCTTTTTTCATGGAGTGTAAGTTTTTTTGTGAAGCTTGATTGACGACTTGTATGTTTAAGTGGGATATCTCATTTGTATGGACAAAATAAAATTCATCATGTTTTGCATGCTTTATTTGTAAAGATGGTTCATTTATCTCAATTGTGATCGGGAGGAGGCCACACAAGAGCCGGCCACACCACATCCGGCAGGAAATAGGGTCCAGAGTAGTCAAATGATTGAGAAAGAGCATTTATTATCAATCTAACCCTGCCATGCAAACACCTATTTGGTTAGCTTTAGTTCAGGGTTAGAATCTAACTCTAACCTCTAACTGAGTTATAGTTCTCCTCGTCTCGGCTCATCACCATCATACTTTCCCCATTCCTGTGTTTTCAGTATCCTGCGAATCGAAGAGGCCCTGAGACTGGTTTAGGTTTGGTCGTTTTTTATAAACGTGTTATGTCCAAAATTTAATGAAAGTGCTCGGGTTTCTATGAAAATAACCAGGTGTCATGTAGTAATTCATTTATTTATTTATTCTTCTGTGGGGGGTTTACATGTAATTCGTGAGGTCTGAAATGTAAAGTACCCTGGCATGGTTGCATATGCTCCGAGTCATGCATGCACCACGACCTAGATGCTCTATGTCACACATGTCGGCGAAAGGGAGCACGTGGAAATTTCCTACGAGTACATATAGGAGGATAAATGCATGAAAAAATATGTCCTATGAAGCGTAGCTGCGGTTTGAAAAGGAGACCTAAAGTGATGACAGGTATAGGTCGTGCGCACGGAACTAGTGGTACTAGACGTACGACTACTTTTTCCCTCAAAAGAAAGAGGTACGAGTGCTTAGTACTCCTATTCTATCAACACGAGTCCCATCTAACAACAGTGTCCGTGCTACAACTAGCTCTTCTCCATCGTTTCTCTCTTCTAATTCTGAACTTAGCCGACGCGCGGTGGATGGGGTGAGGATTTGCCGATGGTCGGTTTGCTCAATTGCGGCCCCTCCTCACAATGAGACATTACGACTGGAATAAAAATGCCATATACCACTAATAAAACATTAAGTCCACGAGGCGATGCAGTTCTGGTTACAAGAGGCAAGAAGAAAGATGCATCCATTAACGACGTCCACCTCCTCGACTCAGGGCACCAGCCCACTGAACGACGGCTAAGTAACAACGGCTTTTGTGGCCAGGTCGACGTGCTTCCGAACAATGGTGTCCAAAGATTCCAGCCACTAGAAGAAGGCCAACGTCTTTCTATCCTTGCTGGCCTTGTAGTGGCCTATGTAGATGATTTCCTCGTAGATGTAGAAGGGGAGGTCGACGGTTTCTTGCATGGCGAGGTACTGCACGGCGAGCGCGACCTCGAGGTGCACATTCTTTGTCGTGACCTCTGGCACCTGCAGGGCCACCAGGGCTTGAAAGAGTTCGTCACCATGGAGGCCGATGAGAGTTGTAGGCGATGAGGAGCCTGGGCGCGCGGGCTAGAGCACTACGGCAAGGTCGTCCGCGTGCTTCTTGACGGTGGTGAACTTGTGGATCGAGTGGACCTTCATGTCATCCATGCGAGAGGCGAAGCCGGCGTCGGCGAGGGCTACAACACCAGTGGTCGTCAACACCGTTTGGAAACGCTGCGTGATGCGGGGCCGCAGGCCGGTGTCTTGGACGATCTGGCACAACCGACTGCCGCTCGCATCCATTGCCTCCATAGGTGCTTGTGGCTTCTGGTCACTTGGTCTTGCATTGGAGTGAGCAGTGTTGTGTAGATACTAGGAGTAGATGGATTGGAGTGGTGGGGTGCCTTTATATGAGATTCCAAACTCTGTCGCATTCACATCGTGCTGGCTCTATTCTGCTTCTCCAATTAATTCCCTTTGCATGCTAATTGAGGATGCATCATTGGCTATTCAACGTCTCGGGAACCGCTACCATCTCCCTCCTTGGCATTCAAGCCATATCAATGTAAATGCGGGTCAAGAAGAGACTAGTCTACATTGTGCACCGCGACCTTGTGGGGGTGTGACGCGAACAACACAGGCATGTTGTACTTGTTCCACTTTCTCGTTTTGAACTCGTGACTTGTAGTAACACTTAGATTTGAATATAATTTATAAGTTTGGTTGTCGCGCCAATATATACAAAACTCCCTCCATGTAGGTTGGGTTGCTGAAGTCAAAATTAGACACAAAACACGATGGTGACGGACCCGTCTACCTCCTTCCTGGTTTATTGCTCCCCGTCGTAATCTGTGCCACATTTTGACCATAAATTTGACTAACAAAAGGTTCATGCATGTCACCAAAATTATATCATTGAAAAATATGTCCAAATATAAATCAAATGATATAATTTTTGTTGACATGCACTAACATTTTGTCAGTTAAACATTTGGTCAAAATTTAGCACAAATTACAAAAGGGACTAATAAACCAGGACCTAGGTTGTACACCAGGTCGAAGACAGTGATACTACATATAATTAATGCCAAATAAGAGCAAGGGATCACACATGTCATTTACGACTGGAATAAAAATGCCATACACTAATAAAATGTTAAAGCCACAAGGCGATGTAGTGCTGGTTATAGGAGGCAAGAAGAAATATGCATCCATCGACGATGTCCACCTCCTCGACTCAGGGCGCCGGCCGACCGAACGTCGGCTAAGTAGCATTGGCTTTTGTGGCCAGGTCGACGTGCTTCTGAACAATGGCGTCCAAAGATTCTAGCCGCTGGAAGAAAACCAACATCTTTCTATCCTTGCTGGCCTTGTAGTGGCCTATGTAGATGATTTCCTCATAGACGTGGATGTGCAGATCGACGGTTTCTTGCATGGCGAGGCGCTGCACGGCGAGCGCAACTTCGAGGTGCACATTCTTTGTCGCGACCTCCGG
This sequence comes from Triticum aestivum, assembly GCF_018294505.1. Lineage (NCBI taxonomy): Eukaryota > Viridiplantae > Streptophyta > Magnoliopsida > Poales > Poaceae > Triticum > Triticum aestivum. The sequence continues at coordinate 428,665,629 of NC_057801.1, forward strand.
CAATTGCAGGGCCACCGGTTCTTCAAAGAGTTTATCACCTTGGAGGACAATGAGGGTGGCAGGCAATGAGGACCTGGGCGCTCGGGCTGGAGCAGTACAACAAGGTCGTCCGCATGTTTCTTGATGGCGGTAAACCTGCGGATGGAGTCGACCATCATCTGGCACATGCGAGAGGCGAAGCCGGCATCGACGAGGGCAATGACACTGGCGGTCGCCAGCACCGTCTGGAAACGCTGCACGGCGCAGGGACACAGGTCGGCCTCTTGGACGACCTGGCACAGTAGACTGCCACACGCGTCCATCGACACCATGGGTGCTTGTGGCTTTTGGTCACTTGGTCTTGGTCTTGGATTGGAGTGGGCAGTGTTGCGCATAGACTAGGATTAGATGGATTGGAGTGGTGGGGCGCCTTTATGAGAGTCCAAACTACGTTGCATTCACATTGTGATGGCTCCATTATGCTTCTCCAATTACTTACTCCTACCTCTGCATGCTAATTGAATGCGGAGGCATCATTGACCGTTCAATGTTTCGGGAACCACTACCCTCTGCGTCATTGGCATTCAAGCCATATCAACGTAAATGCATGTCAAAAAGAGATTAGTAAGTAGTAGTATACTCAATATTGTGCACCAAGACCAAGGCGGCGAGGAAAACAAGAGAACTATGTACTTATTTATTTACGGTGTAGATTCACTCATTTTGCTTCATATGTACTCATTTAGGGTGTAGTCACTTGTTGAAAGCTCTAGAAAGGCAAATACTCCTTTCCAGTTTACAGGCTATACTAGCAAGTACTAGTACAATAGTGGGCTTATAACCTGCTTACATAGCAATTTGTCTCATGCAAGAGCCTGGCTATATGCGTGCTCCAAGGCTCCGCACCATGCCCCGCCCCTACACAAAACCTGCCACGCGAGCGTTCGCAACTGCCACGTTCAGGTTATGCTTGGCTCTTCGCCTCTTCGGGAAGACGAACAATGATGTTACTACTTCTACAATATTGAATCAATTGCTGCATGTTCGTCCACCACATGCGGGAGGGATAGCTTGTTGTAGTAAGCGAAAGCTCGTCCTTGTCTGCGAGCGACCACACGCATGGGCAAGGGAGAAAGCGTGTAGTAGTACAATCAAGCTTGTCCTCATTGTATGAGTTGACGCGACACATCATAGCACTGGCCCCACATGCTTGCCTCTAAACTTGTCTAACAGAACCACAGTGTACAATATATTTGCTGCAACCTCTAACATTTACCGCACCATAAATTAAAACATATATTCCTGTCTTGACTAGATGAGCGTGCAAACTACAATCACCAGGATGACAGGTAGGGCCAGAAGATTATTTTAATCAAAAAATGCTTCAAGACGGCCTCATAGCATGGAGCGGACCCCAACAATTTTAAGCTTCGAGGCGTGGTACATGCTATCCTAGACTACTCTACACATGAAACAGCCACATGAGCGTCTGGGTTGCGCTAGGCTCTTCACCTCTTCGGAAAGTCAAACAATGATGGTACTACTGCAGTGGAGTACTACAATATGCTTCTGGACATCTGACACCGAATGAACTACTGCATGTCCACCGCGTGCGGGGGGGACAGCGTGTAGACAAAGCTTCTCCTAGTCCTGCGAGCCACCATGCTCATGGGCGAGGGAGGGACACAACTTCCCTGACTTACTGCACCTGCCTTTGGGTGCATGATAGGTGGGCCCAACAGGTTGCTGGCCATCTGTTATACAGCCAAAGGCAGGTGCCGTTAAGGCACCAGAGCTCAGTCCGCGAGGGAGAGGGTGTTGTAATCAAACTTCTCATTGTTGTACGAGTTGATGTGACACATCAAAGTAGTGCACTCGATATATTTCAATAATTTGCGTTTACCGACGCATTAATTACCATGCATGCATGCATGCATGCCGTGACTTTCCTTTTGATAGTTGCATGTGTTGATTTAATGCACCTTGAAGTAGTACTAGCAAGATGCCCGTGCATTGCATGGAACATCAAGATGCATTTTCTTTACAAAACACCTATTGTGATTGACCCATGCAGGAGTAATCTCATGTGTAAAAACTAATGATATCTCGAGAATTTTATCGAAAAATGGTATCTCAAGAATTTCATCGAAAAAATGATATCTGGAGAAAGATGAGAGATAAGGTGAGGAGGAGTGGGGCGTGGTCGGGACTGGTGGTCGGACTAGGCGGAGGCATGGGGATGGACGGCGCCGGCAAGTGGCAGCGGCCACCATGCTAGACTGTTCTAGAGACTTCCTTTTTTAATTGCTCAGCAATGAGGTTGTGGGAGATAAGGATGAACAAGGCAAGGCCTTATCTGTAAATGTGGTAAGAGGTGTGGGTATATTTTATAAAATTGTCATAGTTTGCTCTCTATCCGTCAGATGTAGATCGGACGGTCTATACTACAAGATGGCAGGCACACCATCATCACCAACTCGGTTTTTTTATAAGAGTAGAGAAAAATGATATCTCGAGAAAGATGAGAGATAAGGTGAGGAGGAGTGGGGCATGGTGGTGACTGGTGGTCGGAGTGGGTGGAGGCATGGGGATGGACGGCGCCGGCAGGCGGCGGCGGCCACCATGCTAGACTGTTCTAGAGACTTCCTTTTTCAATTGCTCAGCAATGAGGTTTTGGGAGATAAGTATGAACGAGGCAAGGCCTTATCTGTAAATGTGGAGAGAGGTGCATGTATCTTTTGTAAAATTGTCATAGTTTGCTTTCTATCCATCAGGTGTAGATCGGACGGTCTATATTACAAGATGGCAGGCACACCATCATCACCAACTCAGTTTTTTATAAGAGTAGAGATGAATATGTGACAGTAAAGCTTTGTAATGCCTTGGCCCTAAAGCGAGAGATGGTTGTGCACGAGGAGGGTGACATCATGCCGACGGAACAAGACTCGACGATGGAGCTCTTTAAGGTCTCGATGGACCTCACCTTGCTCCACTTCCCCTTGTGCCTCTGCCCCTTGAAGCCTCGAGTGTATGAGGTTCGAATACACCTCATCTGTTCGGCTGATCGAACAAGGTACAGGTTTCTTGATTGATGTGTTGTTCAATTGATTTGTGCAGTGCAAGGGAGGGCACCTGGCCTACGTGGACTGCCGCGGCAAGCGCCCCGGGAACCAGCGGCAGTGCCAAAACTACGAGAGCAGCGGTGGCTTCAACATGCGGAATACGATGCTGGACGTCGTCCTCTCCTCGGTGAGGGTGGAGTGCCCGCACGAAGGTTGGGGCTCTAGGTCACTTACCACAAGCTCGTCGATCACTAGATCGTGTGTCCGCTCGTGCCCTGCAAATGCCCCGTGCCCATCTACGGCTACGAAGGCCCGCCCACGGTGCTCTCCCACTACATCAGCACTGTGCATCCCATGCACATGCACAAGATCTAGTATGGCAAGGTGCTCCAGCTGCAAGTGCCACTACCGGAGCCACGGCTCTTGCTGTTCGCGGAGGAGGACAACCATGCATTTTTCTTGGTTGGTAGTGTGCTCGACATCAGCGCGCCTATCACTGTGTCGGTCGTCTGCATCAGAGTGGGGGCATCCCCACTGCCGCACTACGTGGCCAAGCTGTGGGCGAACGGCCCGCCGGGGGAGCCCAAAGGCAGGACCGACGCCATCAAGGTGGCAATGGAGGTGACAAGCAGCAAGGATCCCGGCGACGTCGTCGTGCATGAGCTTACCTTCTTCACAGTTCCACCCAAGCTGCTGGTCGGGGTTGGGTTGTCGAGGATGGTGTCCCTCCACATTTAGATTGACAAGCTCACCTCCTAATTGATTCTACAGTGCCTTCTGTTTATCTTAGTAATATGCTAATATGGGGTTAGCTTGGTCTACTTTAACTTAAGAGATGGTGGGTTTTGGTGGCGATGCAGCAATTACTTCGATATCAGATCAACAGTTAAAGTAATTTCCAACAGTCGAATAGATATTTTGTGTCTATCAGATATAAGGATCCTTTGGGTAAGAAGTATAGCAACTTATATGCTTGTTTGTTCAGGAAGTGTTGCATACTTGTGTTAATTGACGCGACACATCAAAGTACTACTACTACTACTACCACTAGTACTCCCTCCGATCCTAATTTCTCTGCGCATCAGTACCAAGGAGCGCCTGGTTGTGTCTATACTTGGACAACTCACCCGACTGCGCACCGGGCAGATGAAGCCCGTGTCGTGTTGGTGCCATGTGCGGCCCGCACATTAACCAAAACCTCGCACCTCCAGCTAAGCCTCCACGATTTAAACTTCTCAATCTCAAGGCCAAGGAGCAACAGGAAACCTACGATAGAGCCAATCGGATGGTTGAGAACACTACAATTCGTAGCTACAGATGCGTGTGTGAGAGAGGATGAGTGCATGCGTGCACCTCTTCTCTTCCTGTATAACGTACTAAACTCAGATTACAAGTGTATGTGGGTGGCATCGACCTAGGGAGCTAGAGATGGTGTGTGCGAGAAGTCCCAAGAGATAGGTGTGTGCGTGGGAAAGAGGGAGAGAACTGATATGTCTCGACGTAATGCATGTGAAAAAAGACTAGTCTATAGCTTGCCACGAGGCTATTCATGTTGAACGCCCCAATAACCGTAAGATATGTATCTGACGGTGTCGGTTATTGCACGTACACAGAAATAGAAAAAGAAGTACCATGGCATATGCTACACCACGGCCGAGAACACGTGCCCACGTTACGCCATCGAGGAATAGTGCCTCACTTCAAAACTAGAACCATCAATAAATTTTGAGCTTGTGTCTTGTCATATTCTGAATTACTACCACGCTATATTTAATTGCAAACCTGTTCACACCGATCACAACCTAAACGGTTTCCCACTTAGGATCATATTACTACTCGGTTATAAATACTACTATGCCAAGATGACTGCAAATTCCTCCTCAACTCCTCATCCACAAAAACAAACAAGTCATTCAACATCCTTCCCTTGCATCTCCCATGGCCAGTGTGAGTTCTGGGTCAAGAGATTACCACGAGGGAGAGGCGAGCATGGAAGCGGAAGCACGAGAGATGTCCCGCCTCGCCGCGAAAGTAGCCGAAATGTCCTATCGCACGGAAGTAGCAGCACAGAGGTCCCGCCCCGCCGTCGAAGCAGCACCGAGGTCCCGCCGTGCCGTCGATGCAGCAGACTGGTATGGCCATGCCGCGGAAGCAGCAAAGATGTCCCGCCACGCCGTGAATGCGGCATAGATGTCCCGCCGCGCCGCGGTAGCATGAGAAAGTGTCTCGCAGGCAGGCGACAACTCTTATAGGCGCATGCATGCGATCATCCATAGCTAGATGGATCAGATCTCCGGCTGGGAAAGGTTGCATGATAACATGAAAGCCTCGTTTGAACAGGCTACTGGCGTCATCCGGCAACTACGGGAGGGCAATGAGAGGCTCCGGGCCAAGCGCGGCCTGCTGAGGGAGAAGATCATCGGAAGTGCAGAGCGGGAGGAGGAGACCAGTGCCTTGTTGAATAGGATCGGCGTCATCGTCGAGAAACTTATGGACGAGAATGACATGCTCCGCATCGAGTGCCAAAGGCCGATGGAGGAATCCGTGGATGCTCTTAAGCAGCATCTTGAGGACACGACATACCTCATCACCGCTCGCCGTGGAGAGTAGTTCCAGCCGCCGGCAGTAATGCATCAAAAAAGTAGAGATCAGCGAGCCAGATCATTGTCTTCCTTCTTCTTTTGCCCTTGTGTATTTTGGGCGTAGCCGCATGTGGCTTTTTTAATTATCTTCCTAATTATGTAAGACAATTATTATCCACTGTCGTCATCCTTATATATTCATTAGTCTTGCTATAAGTCACAGTAGATGCTATATAGGTTCGTCGGATCTTACATCAAGATCTGTGCAAAATTTTCTTTTTAGATTTTATTTTTCCTTTCTTAAATCTCAGTCGAGTAAGACATAGCCACGTCATTAAACAAGGGCTTCGGGCGCCACTAATGGAGACCTTGGGAGAGAGGTGGGTGGCAGATGGAGGTCAAAGGGCTCTCCTCCCGATAAGCACGCGGAGGGGTCTGATCTCATGCCTCTCATACTCAAATAGCTACCCTGCACGTCCCCTCCTAGCTAATAAAAAAGGGGATGTGTGGCGGCATGTAAATGGTAATTAGAACACCCACGGTTTCAATAATACTTGTGTTTCCATTGTAACGTGACAACACTTGTTCCAAAATGACTTTGTTGATTGTTAATCTGTGTGCCTTTGCAAATCGGACAACAAAATTACCACAACATGTTGGTGCCATGTCATGACACCAAGCCAAGTTTCATGATTTTCATGCGTGTTTTAGATTTATAGGAATTAAAAAACCAAGTTTCTCAATGTTTTCGGCCGATCCACGACGCCCACATGTTTGAATTTCATTCCCATTTCTTGCATGGGACCTAGAAATTTACCCGAGGACACACATGTGATTTTTCAACCAACTTTGGTGCACTGGAGCATGTGCTTGTAGTTCAAATTTGAATTATGCACATTAAATGACCAGAATCTCAAATAATGTATAAAAAGGCCAAACGAACCAGGAATAATTCCAAAATTTAACACGACTCTCATATTAGTTCTATGTTGCCTCTGTAAAGAAAATCAAGGGGGCATCGTATATCATTTCGTACACAAAGGTGACACGTTCCCTCTCAGAACCACGAGCATTATTGAGAGAAGCTACGGTTTGCAAGAAGCTTATACCAAAATTTCTTCCAATTCGGCCAATTTTTTACCACAGCATCTTAGTACCATGACATCACACCATGCCAAGTTTCATGATTTTCAGGCGTGTTTTGGATTTACAAGAATTTTAAAACCAAGTTTCTCAATGTTCTCGGCCGAGCCACGATGCCCAAATGTTTGAATTTCATTCCCATTTCTTGCATGGGAACTAGAAATTCACACGAGGACACACATGTTCTTTTTTAACCAACTTTGGTGCACTAGAGCATGTGATTGTAGTTCAAAATTGAATTATGCATATTAAATGACCAGAAACTCAATTAATGCATAAAAAGGCCAAACAAACCCGGAATAATTCCAAAATTTAACACGACACTCATATAGTTCTATGTTGCCTCTTTAAAGAAAATCAAGGGGGGCAGCGTATATCATTTTGTACACAAGGGTGACACGTTCCCTCTTGGAACCACAAGCATTGTTGAGAGAAGCTACAGTTTGCAAGAAGCTTATACCAAAATTTGTTCTAATTCGGCCAATTTTTTTACCACGGGATGTTAGTACCATGATATGACACCATGCCAAGTTTCATGATTTTTAGGCATGTTTTGGATTTAAAGAGTTTTAAAACCAAGTTTCTCAATGTTCTCGGCCGAGCCACGATGCCCAGATGTTTGAATTTCATTCCCATTTCTTGCATGGGACTTATAAATTCACCTGAGGACACACATGTTATTTTTCAACCAACTTTAGTGCACTGGAGCATGTGCTTGTAGTTCAAAATTGAATTATGCACATTAAATGACCAGAAACTCAATTAATGTATAAAAATGCCAAACGAACCTGGACTAATCCCAAAATTTAACATGACACTCATATAGTTCTATGTTGACCTTGTAAAGAAAATTGGGAGGGGGCAGCGTATATCGCTTCACACACAAAGGTGACATGTTCCCTCTCAGAACCACGAGCCTTCTCGAGAGAAGCTCCGGTTTGCAAGCAGCTTATAGCAAAACTTGTTCCAATTCGGCCAAGTTTTGTACCACAACATGTTAGTGCCATGACATGACGCCATGCCAAGTTTCATGATTTCAAAGCGAGTTTTGGATTTATAGGAATTTAGAAACCAAGTTTCTCAATGTTCTCGGCCGAGTCACGACGCCCAGATGTTTGCATTTCATTACCATTTCTTGCATGGGACCTAGAAATTCACACATGGACACAAATATGATTTTTCAACCAACTTTTGTGCATTAGAGCATGTGCTTGCAGTTCAAATTTGAATTATGCACATTAAATGTCCAGAAACTCAATTAATATATAATAAAGGCCAAACGAACCCATAATAATTCCAAATTTTAACAAAATGTAAATTTAATTAATATATTCTCTATGTGGGGCATTTAATAAATGTCTATTATATATGTTTTCTACCCTATTCAAATTTAGTAGATATGACAGTTTGATGCTCTCACATGATTTATTATTGGCACAATAGGAGATGTTGATTCCTGTCAACTACCATATCCTAAAGGTTAAAACAGGCACATAATCATCTTCTCTGTTTTGCACAGTGCACTACCAACCCCTGTACGATGATGCATATTAAACTATTGATACGAGTTTTATGTAAACCAGAGGCTTAAAGTTGATTTTCATATTGTTTGAAATCGTGTCAATAAAGATTTTTTTAAGAATATTATTTGCTGATGTTGTCGGATGTGTGTATGAAAGATGTTTTCTCATCCCGTTGCAACGCACGGACATGTTTTGCTAGTGTATAAAAAAGGCCTAATGAACCTGGAATAGTTCCAAAATTTAACAGGGCACTCATATAGTTCTATGTTGCCTCTGTAAAGAAAATCAATGGGGAGGCAGCGTAAATCGTTTCACACACAAAGGTGACACGTTCCCTCTCGGAGCCACGAGGCTTGTTGAGAGAATCTCCAGTTTTGCAAGAAGCTTATACCAAAACTTGTCCCAATTCAGCCAAAAATTATAGATATGAAATCAGGGTTTAGATTATCCCAAACATCTCGCTACCTAGATCAATGTACTATGATTTGAATTCAACATAAAATCGATACAAATATTTGAATTGGAGATCATATGGTACATGTAGTTCATAGTGAAATATGATTACTGCTATATGCATGTTTTTTGTTATCAAGATAATATTTAAATGATGGTATAACTTGACAACAATCGTATTCAAATAAGGAAAATTGATTCAAATTTAGTCCATATGGTAGACGACAATATATATGTTCATATGGTGGAGTAAAATGTTCATATTTGATGGAAGATCAAAATGTAGGGTAGACGACAATCCATTATAAATCGCCAGGTGACCTAACGATATATTTGAATTCAACATAACATGATTCAAAAATTGAAATTCGAGATCCTGGCATTTGTAATCATATAAAAAGGGACATGACTCTTTCTTGTGGTGCGAATTGATTTGTTTTTTGTTCTTGTTGAGGGAAGTGTGAATTGATTTGGTACTGTACAGGGTAATCTTATTCTCCTGATTTTTTACATTTTCTTGTAGTTTTTTTCAATGGCATTTATAGCAACTAGCAAGATGCCCATGCACTGTATGGAACATCAAGGTGCATTTGTATGAGTAGTTTATCTTGTGGGAGAAAACAATGAATGAGGGAAGGCCTTATTTGCAAATGTGGAGAGGGGTGTGGGTATCTTTTTGTAAAATTGCCATAGTTTCCTTCCTATCTGTCAGATATAAATCGGATGGCCTATATTGCAGGATGGCAGGCACAGCATCATCACCAATTCTATTTTTTATACGAAAAAAGAGAGTAGAGATATCTTGTGGAAGAAAAGGATGAATGAGGGAAGGCCTTATTTGCAAATGTGGAGAGGGATGTGGGTATCTTTTTGCAAAATTGTCATATTTTCCATCCTATTCGTCAGATATAAATTGGATGGCTTATTGCAGGATGGCAGGCACACCATCATCACCAACTTTGTTTTTTATTAGAGTAGAGATATAGTAAAAGGGGACATGACTCTCTTGTGTCTTGTATGAATTGTTTTTTGTGCACGTTAAGTTTGTTCTGTCGAACATGGAATCCGCGCCTTGTTATCCCGAAATTTTCAAGCTCGAGTATCTTTTGTCTCATCTGGTGTGAAACTCCCGTCTCTTCAACCTGCGTCGTGCCTTGTTATCTCGAAATTTCGACGCGCGCGAAAACTCCCTCCTCATCCAAAATCGGTCTCGTAGCTAGACACACGAAATCCCCCTTCTACCCCTCAGCCGGAAATGCCGGCTCGACGTCGCGTGGTCAAAATCGGTGGGGGAATGCTGGTAACTTACCCTACATTTTGGACAAGCGCGTCCCTAAGCCATGGCCCCCCCTATCTTCGCCTTCGTCCCCATTCGTACACCGAGGACACCAAAACCCGCGAAACCCCACGCTCCTCCATCGGCCTCCCGACTGCCGCCCAGCGGGAGACTCTTCGTTGACAACTTCGTCCACTGCAACAGCTCGCCGTCCCTCATCCACCGCACCAGATGAGGATCCGTCGTCGATCTCGTCGTCCCGCCGGATCAGCTGTCCCGTCCTCCACCTCCAAGGAGCTGCCCCGAAGTTCGCCTCGTCTATTGCGCCACCTCCATCCCCACAGCACCGTCTTGACCTGCCCCACCGGTACTGCAGCACCCTCACCAATTCCTCTGATGAAGGTGAGGCCTACTCAGCATCACCAAGGAGGTTCTGCACTCACCGCTGCATTTTATGTTTTATTCGATCTCACGGGACTGTCGGTGCTCGATTCCGAGCAGCCATGGCGGTTCTCCATCAAAGATGTCCTCGCCGGCCAGTTCATCCACGGCATCTCTCCCCCATGTCGTTGCTTCCTCGGTGGCAACTTCCACACTGGCACTAGCTACAGCTACTCCGGCTCTCGCTCGCACTGGTGCTGCTGCTGCACCGGCTCTAGCTCGTGTTGCGGCTTTGTTCTTGCTGTCGGTCGCACTGCTGCACTGCTCTTGCTTTCGTTCGTGCTGCTGCTCTGCTCTGCTATTGTTGTCGGTCACGCTGCTACTCCGCTCTTGCTCTCATTTGTGCTGCTGCTCTACTCTTTCTCTCGCTCGCGCTGCTGCACGACCTCCGGCAGCTACAGGAGTTGCTGCTTTAGCACTCGCTCACGGTGATGAGGCATGACTTGCTCTTTGCTAGTGTGTTCCCTGCTCAAGCGGCTGCTGATTAGTTCACTGCTTCTCTACTACTAGTGCTCAAACGCCCTAAACATCTATTGCCATGCTCTGCTACTAGTTCAATCAGTTTAGACAGTAAAATTCAGTTTCGACTGTAAAGTTTAGTTTCTCCAGTTAAGTTAAGAGTGAACAGTATTTACAACATTTGTCGGAGCGGTTGTGGCACGGCTGATGCGGTTTACATCTAGCACTTTTTGGTGATGTATTATACATCATCTATTGCAGATGGTATTAGAGTCCCACTTCAGATTAACATTGTCTGTCTTTTCCTGCTTCAGCCTCGCCGTCGTACACCTCACCGAAGCTGCTCCAACGACAAAACCATCCATCACAGCAGAGAAGTACCCTCGATGCCGTATCCAGAGGCCTCAAATCTTCTTCCCCGCCTCCAACAGTCACACCAGCATCACCATCCTCCACATCCAACCCAATGATGCTGAGGTCGACAAGGCTATGCCAAAGAGGTTGTACACTCATCGCATCACTTTGTTACTCTGCATTCATATTATGGTTAATTATTCTACTAGTAAAAAAGTGTATGCGATAGAAGAGATCAATGTTTTGAGTGGAAAGATGGATGAACTTATGAAGTTGTTTGCTACAAAGAGTGCTCCTATTGATCCTAATGATATGCCTTTGTCTACTTTGATTGAGAATAATAATGAATCTATGGATGTGAATTTTGTTGGTAGGAATAATTTTGGTAACAATGCTTATAGAGGAAGCTTCAATCCTAGGCCGTTTCCTAGTAATTCCTCTAATAATTATGGTAACTCCTACAACAACTCTTATGGAAATTTTAATAAGATGCCCTCTGATTTTGAGATTAGTGTTAAAGAATTTATCAATTCTCAAAAGAATTTCAATGCTTTGCTTGAAGAAAAATTACTTAAAGTTGATGAATTGGCTAGGAACATGGATATAATTTCTCTTGATGTTGATTCTTTGAAAGATCTATTCCACCTAAGCATGATATCAATGAGTCTCTCAAAGCCATGAGAATTTCCATTGATGAGTGCAAAAAAAAGAACCGCTAGGATGCGTGCTAAGAAAGATTGCTTTGTAAGAGCGTGTTCTTCTAGTTTTCTTGATAACAATGATGAAGATCTAAAAGTTATTGATGTGTCTCCTATTAAATCCCTATTTTGCAATATGAATCTTAATAATGATGGGACTAGAGATGAGTCAACTTTAGTTAAAAAGTGTCCCAATGATTTGGAGTCTTTTGATCTTGATGCTAAAATTGGTAAAAGTGGGATTGGAGAAATTAAAACTTTACATAGCAATGAACCTACCACTTTGGATTTCAAGGAATTTAATTATGATAATTGTTATTTAATAGATTTTATATCCTTGTTGCAATCGGTGTTGAATTCTCATCGTGCTTATAGTCAAAATAAAGCTTTTACTAAACATATCGTTGATGCTTTAATGAAATCTTATGAGGAAAAACTTGAATTGGAGGTTTCTATCCCTAGAAAACTTTATGATGAGTGGGAACCTACTACTAAAATTAAAATAAAAGATCATGAATGCTATGCTTTGTGTGATTTGGGTGCTAGTGTTTCTACGATTCCAAAAACTTTATGTGATGTGCTAGGTTTCTGTGAATTTGATGATTGCTCTTTAAACTTGCACCTTGCGGATTCCACTATTAAGAAACCTATGGGAAGGATTAATGATGTTCTTATTGTTGCAAATAGGAATTATGTGCCCGTGGATTTTATCGTTCTTGATATAGATTGCAATCATTCATGTCCTATTATTCTTGGTAGACCATTCCTTAGAACGATTGGTGCAGTTATTGATATGAACGAAGGAAATATTAGATTCCAATTTCCATTAAGGAAAGGCATGGAACACTTTCCTAGAAATAAAATTAAATTACCTTATGAATCTATTATTAGAGCCACTTATGAATTGAATGCCAAAGATGGCAATACTTAGATCTATTCTCACTTTTATGCCTAGCTAGGGGCGTTAAACGATAGCGCTTGTTGGGAGGCAACACAATTTTATTTTTGTTCCTTGATTTTTGCTCCTGTTTAGTAATAAACAATTCATCTAGCCTCTGGTTAGATGTGGTTTTATGTTTTAATTAGAGCTTGTGACAAGTAGAACCTATAGGATCATCTTGGGTGAAAGTTAATTTGATTCTGCTGAAAAACAGAAACTTTTGCGCTCAAGAAAAAAAATCTAATAAATAACAGAAACGTGCTTTTGAGTTGATTATTGTTGCACTAGATCAGCAGACAAATTTACTAGGACTTAATATTTTGGTAGGATTTTTAGGGTTCCAGAAGTATTCTAAAGTTACAGATTGCTACAGACTGTTCTGTTTTTGACAGATTCTGTTTTTCGTGTGTTGTTTGCTTATTTTGATGCATCTATGGATAGTATCGGGGGGTATGAACCATAGATAAGTTGGAATACAGTAGGTTTAAAACAAATAAAAATAAAGAATGAGTTCATTACAGTACCGTAAGTGGTGGTTTTTATTTGTTGCACTAACGGAGCTCATGAGATTTCGAGTTGAGTTTTGTGTTGTGAATTTTTCATGTTTTTGGTAAAGATTTGATGGACTATGGAATAGGAAGTGGCAAGAACCTAAGCTTGTGGATGCCCATGGCACCCCAAGATAATTCAAGGACAACCAAAAGCCTAAGCTTGGGGATGCCCCAGAAGTCATCCCCTCTTTCGTCTTCGTCTATCGGTAACTTTACTTGGAGCTATATTTGTATTTACCACATGATATGTGTTTTGCTTGGAGCGTCTTGTATGATATGAGTCTTTTCTTTTTAGTTTACCACAATCATCCTTGCTGTAAACACCTTTTGGGAGAGACACACATGATTCGGAATTTATTAGAATACTCTACGTGCTTCGCTTATATCTTTTGAGCTAGACAGTTTTGCTCTAGTGCTTCACTTATATCTTTTTAGAGCATGGCGGTGGGTTTATTTTGTAGAAATTATTGATCTCTCATGCTTCACATATATTATTTTGAGAGTCTTTTAAGATCAGCATGGTATTTGCTATGGCTAAAAATTGGTCCTAATGTGATGAGCATCCAAGTTGGGTATAATAAAAACTATCATAGGAAGTGAATTGGATGCTATGATCAATTTGATGCTTGATAATTGTTTTGAGATATAAAGGTGGTAATATTAGAGTCATGCTGGTTGGGTAATTATGAATTTGAGGAATACTTGTGTTGAAGTTGGCAAGTCTCGTAGCATGCACATATGGTAAAAGTTGTGTAACAAATTTATTGCATGGGGTGCTCTCTTGATTGCCTTCCTTATGTGTGGAGGTCGGGGGCGCGCGATGGTTAACTCCTACCATCCTATCCCCTAGGAGCATGTGTAGTAGTACTTTGCTTAGAGGGCTAATAAAACTTTTGCAATAAGTATACGAGTTCTTTATGACTAATGTGAGTCCATGGATTATACGCACTCTAACCCTTCCATCATTGCTAGCCTCTTCGGTACCATGCATTGCCCTTTCTCACCTTGAGAGTTGGTGCAAACTTCGCCGGTGCATCCAAACCCCGTGATATGATACGCTCTATCACACATAAAACTCCTTATATATTCCTCAAAACAGCCACCATACCTACCTATTATGACATTTCCATAGCCATTTCGAGATATATTGCCATGCAACTTTCCACCGTTCCGTTTATTATGACACGTATCATTATTGTCATATAGCCTTGCATGATCATGTAGTTGGCATCGTATTTGTGGCAAAGCCACCATGCATAATTTTTCATACATGTCACTCTTGAGTCATTGTCCATCCCGGTACACCACCGGAGGCATTCATATAAAGTCATATCTTGTTCTAGTTTCGAGTTGTAATTTATGAGTTGTAAATAAATAGAAGTGTGATGATCATCATTATTAGAGCATTCTCCCTTACAAAAAAAGAAAAAACGAAAGGTCAAAAAGAAAAAAAAAGGCCAAATAAAAAAAGGCCCAAAAAAAGAAAAAAAAGGGGGACAATGTTACTATCCTTTTCCACACTTGTGCTTCAAAGTAGCACCATTTTCTTCATATAGAGAGTCTCTTATGTTGTCACTTTCATATACTAGTGGGAATTTTTCATTATAGAACTTGGCTTGTATATTCCAACGATGGGCTTCCTCAAAATGCCGTAGGTCTTTGTGAGCAAGCAAGTTGGATGCACACCCACTTAGTTTCTTTTGTTGAGCTTTCATACATTTATAGCTCTAGTGCATCCATTGCATGGCAATCCCTACCCCTCATGTTGACATCAATTGATGGGCATCTCCATAGCCCGTTGATTAGCCTTGTCAATGTCAGACTTTCTCTTTTTTTGTCTTCTCCACACAACCTCCGTCATCATATTCTATTCCAACCATAGTGCTATATCCATGGCTCACGCTCATGTATTGCATGAGAGTCGAAAAAGGCTGAAGCGCGTTAAAAAGTATGAACCAATTGCTTGGCTGAAACCGGGGTTGTTCTTGATTGGAGTATTTTGTGTGATGAAAATGAAACATAGCCTAACTATATGATTTTGTAGGGATGAACTTTCTCTAGCCATGTTATTTTGAGAAGACATGATTGCTTAGTTAGTATGCTTGAAGTATTATTATTTCTTATTTCATTATGAACTTTTATTTTGAATCATTTGGATCTGAACATTCATGCCACAATTAAGAAAATTACATTGAGCAATATGCTAGGTAGCATTCCACATCAAAAATTCTGTTTTTATCATTTACCTACTCGAGGACGAGTAGGAATTAAGCTTGGGGATGCTTGATACGTCTCCAACGTATCTATAACTTCCGATTGTTCCATGCTATTATATTTATGCGCTTTACTATACACTTTTATATCATTTTTGGGACTAACCTACTAACCAGAGGCCCAGCCCAAATTGTTGTTTTTTTGCCTATTTCAGTGTTTCGCAGAAAAGGAATATCAAACGGAGTCCAAACGGAATGAAACCTTCGGGAGCGATCATTTTGGAACAAGCATAATCCAGGAGACTTGGAGTGGATGTCAAGCAGCAAACGAGGCAGCCACGAGGGTGCCCGGCACGACCTTTGGGGGTGGGCGCACCCCCCATCCTCGTGGGCCCCTCGTGGCTCCACCGACCGACTTCTTCCTCCTATATATATATATATATACGTACCCAGAAACCATCCAGGAGCACCACGAAAAACAATTTCCACCACCGCAACCTTCTTTATCCGCGAGATCCCATCTTAGAGCCTTCGTCAGCGCTCCGCCGGAGGGGGAATCGACCATGGAGGGCCTCTCCATGATCACCAAGGCCTCTCCGATGAGTTGTGAGTAGTTTACCACAGACATTTGGGTCCATAGTTATTAGCTAGATGGCTTCTTCTCTCTCTTTGAATCTCAATACAAAGTTCTCCTCGATCTTCTTGGAGATCTATTTTATGTAACTCTTTTTGTGGTGTGTTCGTCGAGATCCGATGAATTGTGGGTTTATGATCAAGTTTATCTATGAGAAATATTTGAATCTCCTCTGAATTCTTTTATGTATGATTGGTTATCTTTGCAAGTCTCTTCGAATTATCAGTTTGGTTTGGCCTACTAGATTGATCTTTCTTGCAATGGGATAAGTGCTTAGCTTTGGGTTCAATCTTGTGGTGTCCTTTCCTAGTGACAGCAGGGGCAGCAAGGCACGTATTGTATTGTTGCCATCGAGGATAAAAAGATGGCGTTTATATCATATTGCTTGACTTTAACCCTCTACATCATGTCGTCTTGCTTAATGCGTTACTCTGTTCTTATGAACTTAATACTCTAGATGCAGGCAGGAGTCGGTCGATGTGTGGAGTAATAGTAGTAGATGCAGGCAGGAGTCGGTCTACTTGTTGCGGACGTGATGCCTATATACGTGATCATGCCTATATATTCTCATAACTATGCACTCTTCTATCAATTGCTTGATAGTAATTTGTTCACCCACCGTAATACTTTTGCTATCTTGAGAGAAGCCACTAGTGAAAACTATGGCTTTCCAATCTACTTTATTTTGCAATCTTTACTTTTAAATCTATATCATAAAAAACCAAACATATTTATCTTATCATATTATCTCTACTGGATCTCACTTTCGCAAGTGGCCGTGAAGGGATTGACAACCCCTTTATCGCGTTGGTTGCGAGGTTCTTGTTTGTTAGTGTAGGTACGAGGGACTTGCGTGGAGTCTCCTACTGGATTGATACCTTGGTTCTCAAAAACTGATGGAAATACTTACGCTACTTTGCTGCATCACCCTTTCCTCTTCAAGGGCAAAACCAACACATGCTCAAAAGGTAGCAAGAGGTCGCACTCTTTTGTGTCTGCTTTTGTTATACATCGGTTATTATTACCTGCTACTTTATTGTCCTTTTCACCTCTTAGACTCTGAGCCAGGTCCAAACTATTGTTCAAACTTGAGTTTTAAAAAGCCTATGGGGCACATATCAAGCTAGCAATGAATAGTATATGTCTACTATCTGGTCATCTAGGGTCTTCTATGTGGTTCATGTTGGGTGGGCAACAAACAATAGATGATACATCACCTATCTTTTTAAACTGAAGCTTTAATCTACCTGCTATCATTGGTTTTTGATCTATCCACTCGTTTGCTACCATCAGTCTTGATTTCTGCATGCACCCTTTAGGCCTTACATAGGGCTTGTTTGGGACTGCTCTGCTTCACCAAAATAAATTTTGCTCCACTAAATTCGAGCAGTTTCATACAGAAGTTGTAGCACTACCACAGAGAATGTTTGGCTTCCATCTAGCTCCAGCTTCAAGAATGTGAAATTTGGTGGAAAGGATCTATTTGATTGGTTCAATGGGGAGAAACGAAGGGGTATCCACTTACTGGTGGCAGTGGTGGGTAATTTCCACCCAACTCCAGCTTCTAGAGTTTTTTTGGAGCACCCCCTAAAGAGCTTCATAAAAAACTGGGAGTTGTACCCCGGATTCTAGTTTTTTTTGTGGAGCGACATATCATGGAGCTACCATGTTTGGCTTGTGTTTTCTGGAGCGGAGCTGAATTTTAAGGAGTAGAGCAGTCCACAACAGGCTCATAATCTAACTATGTTTTTATGCATGTGAGTTATTGTACACAATCATACTGAACATGTAGAGAAAAAGAGAAGACCGTTGCGTGGGAATATAATGTCATGTAGATGCCGCTCCATGGTGGGCGAAGTGCCCCCCCCCCCCAATTCCAGATTGTATTCCAGAGGAAGATAACTGTTCAGAGGGGGATTCAGAGGGAGCTGACCGCTCCTATTTACCCCCTGAGGTGTTTGCTTTAACCATGCATGCTGATGTTGGTCATATCATGCATATGGCGCCTCGCATTGCTTACATTATACATCTTATATATCATCAGCTTAGTTTAGATTTGCTTTGTGTGAATGCCACCTGTTAGGTTTCTATATCATACTCCCACCCTTCCTAAATATTTGTCTTTTTAGAGATTTCAACACGTGACTACATACGGAGAAAAATGAGTGAATCTACACTCTAAAATATGTCTATATACATCCGTATCCGGTAGTCTATTTGAAATCTCTAAAAAGACAAATATTTAGGAACAGAGGGAGTATATGGGAATTATGCAATGCCATCTTCTTTAGCCAGGCATCATATACGTGAATCATGCAATGCCATCCTGTTTAGCCAGTAATTGTATATGTGAATTTTATTGTGCCACTTTTTTTTCACAATGTATTCAAATTGTCAACAATGTTTATTCATTCATATACTCTTCATGTGCATCAGCCATTTGAGTCGGTCATGGGAAAATCTGGAGTGAAAACAAGGTCTTCTGAGCAGTCAGTGCTACCTATCGATGCAGATTTCTTGCTGGTTACAGTTAGCTCCTCAGAGGAGGATTCAAAGACAGATGACCAGTCGTATCCCCCCCTCGAGGTGCATGCTCTAACTTGGCAGGGTTATGTTGCTCATATCATGCATATGGTGTCTTGCATTGCCATGCCATCTCCTTAGATTGGACATGCTTTGTGTGAATGCCT
Organism: Triticum aestivum; assembly: GCF_018294505.1. Classification (NCBI taxonomy): domain Eukaryota; kingdom Viridiplantae; phylum Streptophyta; class Magnoliopsida; order Poales; family Poaceae; genus Triticum; species Triticum aestivum. The sequence continues at coordinate 428,684,627 of NC_057801.1, forward strand.
CATGTTTGCTTTCTATATCAGATATGCAGATTATGCAATGCCATGCTTTTCAGCCAGTTATCATATATGTGAATTATGCACCGCCATGTAGCCGAGTATCATATATGTGAATTAGCTCATGCCATCCTTTTTCATTACATATTCCATTTGTTAACAATCTGTGTATATTGAACTACTCATCATGTGTATCAGCCATTTGAGCCGGTTATGGAAAATCAGGAGCGAAAACAAGGTCTTCAGAGCAGGCAATTGTACCTGTTGAAGCATATATCTCGATGGTTATAGGTAGCTCCTCAGAGGAGGATTCAGAGACAGATGACCAATCCTATATCCCACCTGAGGTGTATGCTCTAATTTGCAATGTTTATACTTCTCATATCATGCATATGGTGTCTTGCATTGCTTAGTTTAGACATCATATGCACAATATTCAATTCCATCTTCTTCGTTAGCGATCATACATGCGAGTGCCAGCTCCTTAGTATATGAATCAATTATGTCAATTGTATCATGCCATCCTGTATACTTAGACAACATGTATGTGAATTATTTTATCCTAAACTATTTTAGAAAGATATCATATAGTTTGGTCATGTCATCCTATTTAGATACTCATCATATGTTGAATTATGCCATTATATCTTGTTAAGTTATCCATCATATATCTGAAATTGTGTCATGCTATCATGTTTAGTTAGCCATCATATATGTGAAATTGTGTCATGCTGTCCTGTTTGGTTAGACAACATATATGTGAATTACCACATCTATCTATCATACAATGTCTGCACGTTCAATTTCTTTTCTTGTTTATCAGCCATTTGGATTGGAGGGGTGATGGCAGTATCTAAGGGAGCAAAAACCCGTTCTTCACAAAAGATGGTGCTAACCGTCGATGTAGATAGAACCATGGTTGTAATGGACCACGAACTAGCCCCACCACACATAATCGAGACTCTTCTAGATTGCACACTTACACTGTTGGATAGAGAACCGGCTACAACCCATCTATCCCCAACCCTAGCGGATAGTAACCCACTTCTAGATGACACAACACCATGTCCACCACAGTACCCCCACACGAGCAGTTTGTGAAGCAACTGCAGTGCCCAAAGCACGAAGACCACCACCGCAAACCCAAACTCCATGTTTAAAGCAGAAGAGGAACTGTTCTCAGGTCAGATTCCGTAGCTATGGCCCTTACTCCTTTGCTCTCGCATCACTGTATTTACTGATACCAACTGCTTTCCAATTTGAAGGATCCAATTGAAACTCCAATGGCGCAATAGGTATATTTTAAACCTATTTCTTTAACCGATTGTTGTTCTAACTTCTTGCTCTATGTTGATTTTAATTTCAGTTGTATAAACAGTTATGTTCTCATGTGATGCACATTACAAATGTTGCCAGTGTTGTGTAGTTTCTCACACCTATATTCTGTCTATGCTATTGTGTCTTAAAAATATATAATTTGAACTATGTCTCTGTCTTGATTTGGCAAAAAAACTAGAATGATATAGACCATACAGTGACCATGGTACATAGATATATGTTTGTTTCATGCTGTTATCATGTCCAGTTTACTGCTGAATTGATTTACCAGAATGAGTTTCATATACAACATGGTAAACATGTGATCTGTCTGCTTGTTTCTTTTTTATAATGCAGACAAAATATTGGAGAAGAGTACCCCACTATGCAATGGAAAAGGAAGTAATGCAGATAAGGTTCAGGATAGCGAGTCATCCATGTTGATCTCCAAGAAAGCTGATAAAAACTATCTTGAAGAAAGTGAGACAACCCAAAAGTCTTGTCTTGATGTAGTGTTCGAGTTACTAGCTGCTAGCGCTGGCACAAGCACTTCGAACTCGCTGCCTAAATCACTTCGGTTTCTTCAGTGTCAGCTAGAAGCTAAAAAGCATGAGTCAGCTGTGCTGCGGCAAGAAGCTGAAGGACTGAGGAAGTCCCTGCAGAATTCAGATGCATACTTTCTGGTGCAACAGCAAGCACTGGAGGATTTAAGCGCCAAACAAGAGAAAGTTAATAAGCTTACTAAGCATCTTTCCAGCATTATGGGTACCCAGGATATTGTTTCTTGAGCTCTTCTGAAGTGGTTTCAGTTCTGGACATGTTTTGCTGCGGAGTGTATTTGCACTGGTCGCTAACTTTGACAACCTGTGAATGTGATATGTTGCTTTGTTTCCTATATTTGCACTGGTGGCAAACTTTGATGCCCAGTGGATGTAATATGTGTAATAGCCGTGATAGCCTAGTGTAAGTTGCTTGCTTATTTATTTCCTTGTTGTCTTATTTACTTGTTTTCTTGTAGTAAGTGCAGTTCTTTTTCCGTGGTTTTCTAGTGAGCGCAATAACCTATTTTTTTAAACTAGGCCACAATAACCATGGGCTACATATTTACTGTAGTGACCATAGGCCTCATACGGGCCGTAGAAACAATGGGCCTTCTATGGGCCGTATAAACAATGGGCCCTTTACGGGCCATAGAAACAATGGGCCTAACACGGGCCGTAGCATCAATGGGCCTTCTACGGTCGTATGATTGATTAGCCAAAAATGGGCAAATAACAGACCACTTTAGGGGGCGTAAACGGGCTAGAGTTGGAATTGTCCGTTCATGGGCCGACCATAACGGGCCGTCACTAATCGGCTGTATTTGATGACGCTATGAAAACGGCCCAATGGATTAAAGGGCCACAAACGGGCCAACTGTAACCATGGGCTGAATTTGGCCCACAAGCAGAAAAGGTCAGTAATGGGTTGTAACTAACCGAATGCTGGAAATGAGCCCAAGAATAAATGGGCCATGTGAAGGCCGAAAGATAACACGGGCTGGAAACGGCCCAATGGAATAATGGGCCGTTAATGGGTATAAAGTGATACACTGTTCATTACGGGCCATTTTCACCATGGGCCGTTAATGGGCCGAGAGTTACAAAGGGCCTTATATGGTCCGAAAGACTTCATGGGCCATACATGGCCGGAAGTTACAATGGGATGGAATCATAATGGACGGTCCAGATGACGCTACTGGGCCTAATTCATATAGGCCGTAACGGGCCATGTCTTCGCGGGCTGTAAATGGGCTATATGCAAACATGCTGTTCACGGGCTTTCCGTGGGCTGGCCTGTTACCTTTTGACCAAGTCAAACAGGCCGACCTTTTCACCAGAATGGCCTCTATTGGGTCGTGCCACATGTCGATGTATCATAGGCGCCTTCTGTCCAATGAGTGGATGCCATCTTTCCCAACAGTGAACCGACACGTGGTTCGTCTGGCCAATGAGAAATTTACACGTGGAAAATCCCCATTGGTCCGGGATGTTAGCGGGTTATCGGATCCAAAACCGGACTCGATAGCTTGACGGTGAGCCGTTACGGTGGATGACATGTATCGGTCACCCTTGACGAAAGCAGTTCCATGATGCGCGATTTGTCATCATGGAAGTGGACACTTTCCTGATGATAATTTTGATAATGTCATGGAACATTTCTACGACAACACATGCATGACTATCTTGATTCTGTCATAAAATCGTCATTGATGTACATGCATGACAGAAAACATGACCTACTGTGACAAACACGTATCATCATGGAGGTGTATTTTTTTTGTAGTGTATCTATAATTTTTGATTCTTCCATGCTATTATATTATCTGTTGATGTTTTATATGCTTTATTATTCTATTTTATATTATTTTTGGGACTAACCTATTAACCTAGAACCCAATGCCAGTTTCTGTTTTTCCTTGTTTTTGAGTTTCGCAGAAAAGGAATACCAAACGGAGTCCTAACGGAATAAAACTTTACAATGATTTTTCTTAGACTAGAAGATACCTAGAGGACTTGGAGTCCAAGCTAGAAGACCCACGAGGCAGCGGCAAGGGTGAAGAGCACGCCCTAGGGAGGCCCCCTACCTTGTGGCTCCCTCGGGAGTCCCCTGACCTACTTCTTCATCCTATATATTCACATATATTCCAAAAACCTCAGAGCGATCCACAAAAATACTTTTCCACCGCCGCAACCTTCTATTCCCATGAGATCCCATCTTGGGGCATTTTTAGGCATCCTACCGGAGGGGGATTCAATCACGGAGGGCATTTACATCAACCCTATTGCCCTTCTGATGAAGCTTGAGTAGTTTACTAAAGACCTACGGATCCATAGCTAGTAGCTAGATGGCTTCTTCTCTCTCTCTTTGATTCTCAATACCATGTTCTCCTCGATGTTCTTGGAGATCTATCTGATATAATCTTCTTCTGCGGTGTGTTTGTCAAGATTGATGAATTGTGGATTTATGATCAGCTTCTCTATGAATATTATTTGAATCTTCTCTGAATTCTTATATGCTTCATTTGATATCGGTTTGTTTTGGCCAACTAGATTGGTTTTTCTTACAATGGAAGAGGTTCTTAGCTTTGGGTTCAATCTTGCGTGATTTCACCCAGTGACAAAGTAGGTGTAGTGAGACACATATTGAATTTTTGCCATCGAGGATAAAAAGATGGAGTTTTTATCATATTGCTTGAGTTTATTCCTCTACATCATGTCATCTTACTTAAGGCATTACTCCATTCTTTATGAACTTAATATTGTAGATGCATGCTGGATAGCGGTCGATGTGTGGAGTAATAGTAGTAGATGCAGGAAAGAGTCGATCTACTTGACACAGACGTGATGCCTATATGCATAATCATTGCCTAGGATAACGTCATAACTTTGCGCTTTTCTATCAATTGCTCGACAGTAATTTCTTCACCCACCGTATTATTTTCCTTCAAGAGAGAAGTCTCTAGTGAAACCTATGGCACCGGGTCTATTTTCCATCATATTTGTTTCCGATCTACTATTTTGCAATCTTTTATTTTCAGATCTATAAACCAAAAAACCAAAAAATATTTTATCTTCTATTTAGTTTAATCTATCTCTATCAGATCTCACCTTTGCAAGTGACCTTGAAGGCATTGTGATGCGGAGCATCCCACGATCATCCCCGACGTATCTACATCTCCCATGACACCACTTGCACCAATGAGAAGACCTCGAGCAAAGCCTATCAAAGATAACGTGAAGTAGCTCCTCTCCGAACTCCCACTTGTACACATGAGACATGGCTACTACCTCAAGCGGAATCACTATGTGTGATCAGGTACTTGGAGGAAGGCCACGAAGCAGCTACATCCAGTGGACAAGACGGCGAGTAGGAAGGACAAGAAGAAGAACTACCGAAGAAGCTCCAGCGAGCGGACGTCCACCCAGGACCAGATGTCCGGCGCCTGATGCTCCAGCCAGCGGACGTACGACCAGGACAGGACGTCTTGCGCCTGAAGGCCCAGCCGACCCAAGTCCCAGCCTACGAAAGCTATAGCGAGCGGACGTCCGCCCAGGACCGGACATCTAGCAACACTTCCCAGCGAGTAGATGTCCGGCCCCCACCGGACGACCGGTAATTCCATACCCGAAGCATTTCAGCGGAAATCTGAAGAGACTGGACGACCGACGGTCGGATGACCGGCCGTCTCTGGACATCTGGTACCATGTTTACAAAACGTAATTAGCGGAAGTCTGAGCCCTACCAGACATCCGGACTTCCGCAAACGATAGAACAATCGGTAGAGACCGGATGTGCACTGCTTGTGTGTGCGCAGCTTCTGGCACGAGGCCCATGTACCCTTTCATTTCGCCCCCTTTTGCACTTACACCCCGCTTGGAATGGGTGTATCTATATACACCTGTATTTATTTTACAAGTGTATTTTACCGGCCACGCTTGATTCTCCACCTGGATGAAAAATGATGGCCGGAGGCGTGTAAGTTTTACAGCTGTATAGCACTGCAAAATGAGAATCCAATCAGGCCCTTAGACTATAAATAGACCTCCTCCTCCTAGTTAGGGTTAGCATTAGTTTAGCTCATATTTCAGACAGAGCTTTGCTCATCCACTTGGTTACTTCTCCATCGGAGTTCACACCCTCTTCGGAGAAGATCCCCTAAGCGGATTCAAGACCCCATCACAAGAACACCCTTCAAGACCTCATCACGGAGAAGACCTTTTGTATCGTCCTTTGTTGACTTTGAATCATGTATCACTCTTTCTCTTTCGAGGATCTAGCATATGTGTGACCGAATGTTGTTGGTTTGAGTGATTCTCTCGTGTTTCCCCTCGTGATTTATCCTTGTGTTCTTTGTGTTCTTTGTAGGATCCCCACCAATCCTGAAAGATTGGGCATCTAGGGTTCTACCCTACATCATCTTGGTATCATGAGCAACATTGATCACGAATTTGGAGCCCCTACCCTTGTTTTCTAGCTTAATTTTGTTGTGTTCTTCCCCAATTTTGAAAATCCCCACCAAAAATAGCTCCAATGTTTTTTGTGATTTGTTGGTGGAATGAAGTTTTGTTGGATTTGATCCATGAATTTGCTTTGCCACGAGTGGATCTAGCTTTCCCCCATCATCTCCACCATTTCCATCCACAAAATCGCTCGGATTTGACCAATTTCGCCACTTCCTCCATGAACCATAGTTGTTCATCCCATGCCCAAAATCGCCCAGGCACCATACGTCCTCTAGCTTTCGGACGTCCGACAACCGAACGACCGCTACTCCACCGAATGTCCGCTGTTCCCCAACAAAACTGAATTTTTTTAGCCCGAAAATTTTCAGCCACCGCCACCACTGCTGCATACGCACTACAACTCCCATTCCCCCACCGCATTTGCACTCTGATACCACCACCGCTTTTGGCAAGTACCACCATCGCTTACCCGCTATCAACCTCGAAAATTTTGACTCGTTTTCTTTTGAGAATTTAAGTTTTGGTTCCCGTGTCCTATTGTGTTTCGGCTATATAGGTACACTTCGACATCAACATCACCACCGCTCATCTTAAGGACTCGTCATCGCCAACAACCGTCCTTGCTTACAAGCGACTACCTCGACGGTAACCTCGACAACATCTTTGTCTACTCCTTGCCATTGCATTGACAACCACAATAGCCCAATTTTGCGTTGCTTACCCATCAAGACTAGCCTTTGAGTATTCCTGGCAACGTGACTTGTGCACATTAGTGATCATACTTCCCGTAACATACATACCATATCATCATGGTGCATATCTTGGTATCATCTCTTGTGTCACAAAGTTGTCATCGCATATACACAATTGCTATCTTGGTTCATGAAGTTTGCGTGAGAAAAGAGCTCAAAAGAGAAAGAGCAAAACAAGGTTTTAAGCAAAAGGGACAGATAAGCAAAGAGCTTATAAGCAAGAACCATAGCATCATACTACATTAAGATTGTCATACTCTATCATCTTGGATCATATCACCGGAATACCATACATATAGCATACTTGGGATAGTAGTCGTTGCATTTTTTATTAGTAGGTTGTGCACAAGTTTCGTATCCGCCTATTGTGCAATCATGCTAGCGTCTCTCTAGTGTTGTGCAACAAGGGCATTTTCGTGGATTCCACATTTTGGCTCATTCCTTGGTTGCACGACCGCACTTATCTATTTGTGTGTGTGTGTTTCCGTGTACCATATCTTGCTATTGGTCTACTTGTTGCATTTGCAAATTTGTTAATCTTTTCCAACATTATTGAGGCTCACTAACAATTGCATCAAATTTTGTGCCACAATCCTAACCGAGCTCCACCATAAGCTTTTACTTGTGTAGGTGTGAGAACCGACAAGAATTTGTACCAATTGTGCTATTTCCTAGTTCCACATTTCAGTGATCATTGATCCATCTTCAACATCGGTCAAGGTACATTCGGTATAAGTTCTTCTCTTTCTCCCACTCACATATTTGCTTGGAATGATGGATAGGCCAAGTTCTTCTACCAACCCACTCTTCATCGAGCAAGACGACGACATGTCATCCTATGTCACCAAGAGCCACCTCTTTGGTACACAAAGAGCATTGCATCAAGAACAACAAGCAATGAGCGACCACATCGACAATCTTGCCACCGACTTGCAACTCTCCAAGCAACGAACACGAGACTACTTTGACAACAAGCTCGATGCACACAAATAAGAGAATGATGCAAGAATGGACGAGATTCGTACCTTGTTGGTAAACTGCTCTTCTACCACTCCGTCCTACTCAAGACGGAGCCGCTTGACTCGACACTCCGATGACATCCTCTCCGGCTCAAGTACACCAACATCAAACACTCTACGTCGAGCCGCACCCCAAGACCGTCAAACAACTCGCAATCCTCTACACGACAATCATCCACAAGAGCACTTCGACGAGCAAGCACACCGTCATCGCCAAAACCAAGCTACTCTTGCACAAGCACAAGAAAGGCAAAGTCAACATAGCCAAGAGGAAGAGAGAGCGCACCAACACGAAGATGAACAAGATGTCGAGGCTCAACGTCTTCAACAACAACAACGTGAAGCACAAGCACTTGAGGCGCAACGTGCCATTAAAGAGTCAAGCCGAGCCATCGCCAACCGCAATCGAGATACGCGCAATCAAGAAGAAGCACTTTGCGAAGAAATTCAAGAGAGGAACTATCAAGCAAGAGTGCATCGTCAAGTTCCTCAAACTCCTCCACAAGCTCGACAAGCTCCTCCACAACCTCAAGTTCACCAAGATCATGATGACTATAGAAATCCTCCACGCCAAGAGCAATATGAGGTTGACAATCATCCACGTCAAGGGCGTCATCATCATCCCCGACCCGAACACAATGAATAGCAACGCTACGGCAAGCTCAAGTTCACCATGCCCAAGTTCAATCGAATCAATGATCCCGAAGAGTACCTTTCATGTGCATTGAAGGCCGACAAGATCTTTCGCTTGGACAACTATGAGGAAGAGAAGAAGATCACCATGGCATCCCTTGAGTTCCAAGACTATGTGCTCATATGGTGGGAACAAGTCCTTGAGCACCGAGAAGCAAGAGGTGAACCACCAATCACCACATGGGATGAAATTAAAGATGTCATGCGAGCATGCTTTGTGCCAACATACTACAACCGCGACCTCTTTAAGAAACTCCAACTCCACAAAAAAGGAACAAAGAGCGTTGAAGAATACTACAAGGAAATGGAGATTTCCATGATAAGAGCCTATGTCATGGAAGATGATGATCAAACCTTGGCCTGTTTTTTGAATGACCTCAATCATCCCATCAAGAAGATTTCCGACTTCCAACCCTACTCCAATCTCATTGAGCTAGTGCATCAAGCTACCAAAGCGGAACGTCAAGTGCAAGATGACTTCAAGTATGCCAAGTACTCTTCCAAGAGATACGGCTTCTCCAACAACCAAGCTTCAACGACTACAACACCTTCTACCTCAAACAAGCCATCTACAAGCCACGACGACAAGTCGAGTTACAAGAAAACTTCGACAACCTTAGGTCGTCCTCCTAATACAAGCACCTTCAAGCCAAGAGCTTCATCATCTACTCCAACCGATGAGACCGTCAAGACAAGTTCCATCAAGTGTTTCACATGCGGCGGCCGAGGCTAGAAGTCCTTTGAGTGTACCAACAAGTGCACCACGATCCTTAATGATGACAGAACCTATGACTCCTTGAGTGAAGAGGAAATGGAAGCCCTTGAGCAAGTGGCCACGCACTGGCGCGTGAACGGAGATGAAGATGATCAAGTCTTTTGTGATGAGGATTCGAGCCCCGCTCTCGTTGTCTCCAAGGTCTTGACTCCTCAACATCAACAAGATGAAGACCAAAGATGCCATATATTCCACACCAAGGCCGACATCAATGGGAGATCCGTCAAGGTCATCATCGATGGAGGAAGTTGTCATAACTTGTCAAGTGAAGAACTATGATCCAAGCTCCAATTGGTCAAGAGGAAACACCCGCACCCCTACAAGATCCAATGGCAAAGCAACTCCGCCACTATCCAAGTCAAGCATATGGTGCAAGTTTCTTTCAAGATAGGAGCATATGAAGACACTTTGGAGTGTGATGTCGTCCCGATGTCCATTTTCCACCTCCTTCTTGGTCGACCATGGCAATTTGACCGATGCGTCATCCACAACGGGTGTACCAATCACTATAGCTTCAAGATGAAAGGAAAGGAGTACGTGCTATGACCTGTGTCTAAAAGTAGAGTAATCACCGACAAGCAAGCCACCTATCATGGAGAAAAGAGTAAGAGAGCGAACCACCCCAAATAGAGTGAGCGCCCCAAGCCAAAATTGAGTGCCTCCACAATGAGCGACAAGAAAAACTTAGTCCTATTTCCAGCAAAAGTGAGATGAGAGAAGTGTGTGAGAACCCATCAAGTGTTAAGCACTATGTCCTTTTATGCAAGGACGAGACACCAAAAACTAACACCTCTCACAATCTACCTTTAGTCTTGTATTATCTTTTGCAAGAATTCCAAGATGTTTTCCTCGATGAGCTACCTCCAGGTCTACCTCCACTACAAGGCGTCGAACACCGAATCGACCTCATCCTCGGAGCACCTCTACCTAAAAAGGCTCCATACCATGTCAACCCCGAGGAAACTAAGGAGATCCAATGGCAAGTACAATAACTCATCAACAACGGTCATGTACGTGAAAGTTTGAGCCCTTGTGACGTACCGGTAATCCTTCTTCCTAAGAAAGATGGCACTTATCACATGTGTTCTGATTTCCGTCCCATCAATGCTATCACCGTTAGATATCGTTACCCTATTCCACGCCTAGATGATATGCTTGATGAGCTTAGCGCAGCCACCATCTTCTCTAAGATTGATCTTAAGAGTGGCTACTAACAAATACCCATCCAAGAAGGTGATGAATGGAAAACTGCATTTAATACCAAATTTGGCTTATATGAATTGCTAGTTATGCCAATGGGTTTATAAGAAGCACCCAGAACTTTCAAGCGAGTCATGCCTTTTGTTCTTCGACCCTATATTGGTGTATTTGTTGTGGTCTACTTTGACGTTATTCTTGTCTTCAGCAAATCCCGCAAAGATCATGTCACCATCATAGAACCGTGTTGCAAACCCTTAGGAAAGAGCGCCTTTATGCTAATATGGATAAATGCCTTTTTGGTTTTGATAATCTTGTTTTCTTGGGTTTCGTTGTGTCTTCTAAGCGTGTTCATGTAGATGAATCTAAGATCAATGGACTAAAACTTGGCCCCAACCAACCAACTTTCAACAAGTGCGCAGTTTTCTTGGTTTAGCCGGTTTCTATCTTAGATTTGTGAAGGATTTTAGCACCATTGCTTTACCTTTGCATTCTCTAAGTAAGAACAATGTGCCTTTGTTTGGGGACCATCCCAAGATATCGCATTTAATGAGCTAAAGAATTTGCTTACTCATGCTCCCATGCTTGCATTACCCAACTTTGAAAAACCTTTTGAAATTCATTGTGATGCTAGTGGTAATGGCATAGGAGGTGTGTTAATGCAAGAGAAGCGCCCCGTAGCATACTTTAGTGAGAAACTTTCTAGAGTGCAACTTAATTATCCCATCTATGGCAAAGAGCTATATGATTTAGTGCGAGTTTTGCGTGAATGGGAACATTATCTTCACCCTCATGAATTTATCATCCATACCGATCATGAAACGCTCAAGTACCTAAAGGGTCAAACTAAGTTGAACAAGCGTCATGCTAAGTGGAGTGAATTCATTGAGTCTTTTCCTTATGTCATCAAGTACATCAAATTTAAGGAAAATGTTGTGGCGGATGCCCTTTCCCGCATATGCATGCTTGTTACCAAACTTGAATTAAATGTCATTGGCTTTGAGCACATAAAAGACTCGTATGCTCATGATCCTACTTTTGCAATTCCTTATGCCAAGTGTTTGACGCATACATCTTGGGAACGCTACCACATCAAGGATGATTACCTTATGAGAGCTAACAAACTTTGCATTCCCGAGTCATCTCTTCGTTTGCTCCTTTTGCAAGAGGCTCATGGAGGCGGACTAATGGGACACTTTGGACGCGACAAGACATTCACTATACTCTCCAAGAACTATTTTTGGCCCAAGATGTTCCGCGATGTCTCACGCTTCACCAACCGATGTTCGACATGTCGCAAAGCTAAGTCAAAAGCTCAATCCCACGGTCTTTACGTGCCACTTCCTATTCCATATCAACCTTGGGAAGACATTAGCATGGAATTTGTACTTGGTTTGCCTAGGACTCAAAATGGAAAGGATTCCGTGTTTGTTGTTGTGGATTGGTTTTCCAATATGGCTCATTTTATCCCATGCAACAAGATAGACGATGCTTCACATATTGCAAATCTTTTTGTAGGGAAATCTTGCGCCTCCATGGAGTGCCAAAGACGATTGTCTCGGACCGCGATGTCAAGTTCTTGAGTTACTTTTGTAAGACTCTATGTGCCAAGCTCGGAATCAAGCTCTTATTATGTTCGGCACATCATCCTCAAACCGACGGCCAAATGGAGGTGACGAACCGAACACTCTCCACTCTACTGCGCCTTTTGATCAAGAGGAACATCAAGGAGTGGGAGGAGTATCTACCCACCGCCGAGTACTCCTACAACCGTGCAAGACACTCCACAACCGACAAGTCCCCTTTTGAGGTCGTCTACGGTTTCAACCCGTTGTCCCCATTGTACATTCTTCCTCTTCCACTACAAGAGCGCACCAACATGGACGCGAGTGCACGAGCAAGATACCTCAAGAAGATGCACGAAGATACAAGGCACACCACCGAGCGCCAAGTATAACAACTCACGACCAAGCTCAACGTCAACAAGCAACCCATGATATTCAACATCGGAGATCTTGTGTGGCTACACCTGAGGGAGTCCTGGATAAGGGGGTATCCGGACAGCCGTACTATATACTTTGGCCGGACTGTTGGACTATGAAGATACAAGATTGAAGACTCTGTCCCGTGTCCGAATGGGACTCTCCTTTGCGTGGAAGGCAAGCTTGGCGATCCGGATGATAAATCTCCTTCTCTGTAACCAACTCTGTGTAACCCTAGCCCCCTCCGGTTTCTATATAAACCGGAAGGTTTTAGTCCGTAGGACAAGACAATCATAATCATAGGCTAGCTTCTAGGGTTTAGCCTCTACGATCTCGTGGTAGATCAACTCTTGTAATACTCATATCATCAAGATCAATCAAGCAGGAAGTAGGGTATTACCTCCATCGAGAGGGCCCGAACCTGGGTAAACATCGTGTCCCCAGTCTCCTGTTACCATTAGCCTTAGACGCATAGTTCGGGACCCCCTACCCAAGATCCGCCGGTTTTGACACCGACATTGGTGCTTTCATTGAGAGTTCCTCTATGTCATCGCTGTAAGGCTCGATGGCTTCTCCAACCTTCAACAACGCAGTCCAGGGTGAGACTTGATCTTCGACGAACTCAAGCCCACGTCAGGAGCGCCGAACGATCGCGATGTGCATGACTTAGATCTGCCGTCGGACAGTATTCAGGATATCACGCCTGCTACAGCTCCGGACTTCGATCCAGATCAGATCGTGCCATCCAAGGATGGGTGAATGGACCCTGCCACGGAGACCGCGCACCTATCGGCGTTCGAGCCAAACACAGACTCCGCTCCTAAGGAAATTTGTGTCTCCGGACCCCCGGACTTGTCTTCGGTCGTGGGTTCCGAACCGCGTGCATCCATACCCATCGAATCTGATTAGACCCCGATCATGGAGTTCACTGCCGTAGATATCTTTCAGCACTCTCCCTTTGGAGACTTGCTAAATTCATTGAGGTCTCTCTCTCTATCAGGAGATTCCTGGCCGAACTATGTCCAGCTCGAGTGGGAAGCAGGCGACGAAGAAATTCGTTACCCACCCACCACCCACTTAATAGCCACTGTTGATGATTTGACCGACGTGCTTAACTTCAACTCTGAATACATCGATGGTATAGACGACGATGCTGGAGAAGAACAAGAACCACCGCCCACAGGGCGCTGGACAGCCACCTCTTCATATGATATATATATGTATATATATGGTGGACACCCCCAAAGATAACAATGGCGATGAGGCTACAGAAGATAACCCCTCAGGGAGGAAATCAAAGCATGGGCATCATCGGCGCCGCTCTAAGCCCCGCCACAACACTATCGGCACAGGAGATGAAAACAATCCGGATGCTGCCGAAGATGAATACAACCCTGATCAGCCTGCCTTTGAACAGGCCGAACAGGAGCACGGGCTGATCAGCCAAGAGGAACAGGCAACAGACAGATACATGGAGGATGACAATTACATGCCTCCCTCCGAAGACAAGGTGAGCCTCGGCAACGATGAATTCGGCGTACCTGAGGATCCCATAGAGCAGGAGCGCTTCAAGCGCAGGCTTATAGCCACTGCGAGAAGCCTGAAAAAGAAGCAGCAACAGCTCCAAGCTGATCAAGATCTGCTCACAGACAGATGGACCAAGGTCCTAGCGGCCGAGGAATACGGACTCGGGCGCCCAACCAAAGGTTACCCAAAGCACAAGTTGCTACCTCAACTAGAGGAGGAGGCCGTAGAGCCTACACTACCAGGACAGGATGAGGCTGACCGGCCACCTCGTGGCCGGGATAAAACGGCATATCACACCGAATACCAGCCCGCACCCCCACGCCGGTTCACTACGGCCTGAGGCAATACGCAGGACCTGCGAGATATATTGGAAAACAACGCAGGACAACCAAGATAGATCTACGGATCACAGGGGCGCGCCACAGCACATGACGATGATTGTCATGCCGGATACACTAATAATAAGTCCGGTCGGGCCGAACATAACCGACTAGACTTAGTCGGACTATGTCGCGACATAGCCCGGCACAGAGGCGCCGCACACCCCCTTTGCTTCACTGATGAAGTAATGGATCACAAATTCCCAGAAGGGTTTAAACCCGTAAACATCGAGTCATACGATGGCACAACAGACCCCGCAGTGTGGATCAAAGATTTTCTTCTCCACATTCACATGGCCCGCGGTGATGACCTACATACCATCAAGTAACTTCCCCTTAAACTCAAGGGTCCAGCCAGACATTGGCTGAATAGCCTGCCGATGAACTCCATCGGCAGCTGGGAAAATATTGAGGACGCATTCCTCGACAACTTCCAAGGCACTTACATGCAACCACCGGATGCTGATGACTTAATCACATTACCCAACAGCCCGGAGAGTCAGCCAGGAAATTCTTGACTCGGTTCTTAACTAAGAAGAACCAAATTGTCGACTGTCCGGATGCCGAGGCCCTAGCGGCCTTTAAGCATAATATCCGCGACGAGTGGCTCGCCCGACACCTCGGCCAAGAAAAACCGAAGTCCATGGTAGCCCTCACGACACTCGTGACCCATTTTTGCATGAGCGAGGACAGCTGGCTGGCTCATAGTAGCACCACGCCAAGAAACTCCAGCACTTCAAATGTCCGCAACAGTAACGAAAAGCCATGGCGCAATAGACATAAGCGTCGGAATAATGGTGACAACGCTGAAGACACGGCAGTTAATGCCGGATTCAGCAACTCAAAATCCGGTCAGCGGAAAAAGCCATTCAAAAGAAACAATCCGGGACCGTCCAGTCTGGACCGCATACTCAACCGCTCGTGCCAGATTCACGGCACCCCCAACAAACCAGCGAATCACACTAACAGAGACTGTTGGGTGTTCAAACAGGCCGGCAAGTTGAATGCCGAAAACAAAGACAAGGGGATGCACAGCGATGATGACGAGGAGCCCCGACGTCCGAACACTGGGGGACAGAAGAAATTCCCCACCACCCCCAGGTGAAAATGGTAAACATGATCTATGCCACCCACATTCCCAAGAGGGAATAAAAGCATGCACTGCGGGACGTCTATGTGCTGGAGCCCGTCGCCCCAAAATTCAACCCATGGTCATCCTGCCCGATCACATTCGATCGTAGGGACCATCCTACCAGCATCCGTCACGGCGGTTCAGCCGCATTGGTCCTTGACCCAATCATTGACGGATTCCACCTCACGCGAGTCCTCATGGATGGTGGCAGCAGCCTGAACCTGCTTTATCAGGACACAGTGCGCAAAATGGGCATCGATCCATCACGGATCAAACCCACCAAAACCACCTTCAAGGGTGTAATTCCAGGGGTAGAGGCCCACTGTACGGGCTCAATAACACTGGAAGTGGTCTTTGGATCTCCGGATAACTTCCGAAGCGAGGAGTTAATCTTCGATATCGTCCCTTTCGGTAGTGGCTATCATGCGCTACTTGGACGAACCGTGTTTGCTCGATTCAATGCGGTGCCTCACTATGCATACCTTAAGCTCAAGATGCCAGGACCTCGCGGGGTTATAATAGTCAATGGAAACACAAATCGCTCCCTCCGTACAGAAGAGCACACTGCGGCCCTCACGGCAGAAGTACAAAGCAGCCTCCTTCGACAAACAACCAATTCGGCAACGACAACCCCGAACACTATCAAGCGAGTCTGGAGCACCCTCCAATAGGATTGTCAGGCACGCCAAGAGCTCGATTAGCAATCCGTCCTCTGCCCCAGCCCCATTCAGGCGGAATTCGTGCCACGCGTACATAATAACGCACTTAAAATACCATGGGCGCGGGTGGAGACGAGATGACTATGCAGCCTATAGTGCGGCTCAGCCGCCATGAGGCCCGCATACCCCTTTTTCTTCCTTTCTTTCAGGACCCCATGTTCGGGCAGCCCCTTCAGAGAGCCGAATCATCGGACTCACCACAGGAGGGAACAAAAAGGAGGCAAGAGGCTTTGCACACAAGGGAATACCCAGGTGGTCTCTGTTAATGATCGTTATACCTGTTTTATATACCTGCACGCAGCCTGCCCTTGGATAGGACATGTCAAATAGTCCTATTGGTTTTCTCTTAATGCATTACTTGTACACATACGCCTAGACGTATTATCCAGATAACAATGGGAAATAGTATACAGCGTCAGCTTCTTACTAATATCTTCATATTTTCCCTGGGATATTTATTTAATACTACACCTGTACACTTTGGTACGACCAGTTGCCAGGGGCTTTTTTATTTTTGAGTCTCATAACATGGCAAGAAAATTCCAAACACTTTCGACAGTGCGGCACCCCGAACTTATAGCATTACATACATCAGCTCCGAATCATGTCTTGGGTCAATAGTTGGGTTAGTCCGGCTCCCTTGTTTTGGTACCTTATGTTCCATTACATCGGCTAAGGTAGCGCAGGGAGAACTACTGCGATTTTGTCCCGGTTCTTCCAGACAAGCACCTCAGTAGAGAAAGCCGAAAACTGACCGTCATGATGCGGCGAGAGTTGGTCGCTGTTCGAGAGGTACTAAAATCCCTAATGATTTTTTTTGCTTAAGGTGAGGAATCGGCCTTGTCCGATTTAGGCGTGCATAGCGCCCCAGTTCGTCCTTCCGAATACTAGGGGCTTCGCCGAAATTTAAAATTATAGACTTCTATGGCCAAGTGAGAGTTATAAGGCCGCATAGTCTGATTGCCTTGTTCGATGCGCTGAACACCTCCTTAAAGGACCAAAAATTTGGATAAAGAGTGTTTGGGTTTTCCACGAACACCCCACATGGGGGTGGAAGCCGACGACTGGCCTACTTTCAGGATTTTATAAATGGCCGCACAGAAGGTAATATTTTAAATCAACAAAGCGGTATATAGCGCAAAACAAACTAGTATTCATATTACAAAGACAACATGAGTGCATTCACTCAAAGATTATGTTCTTGGCACATTCATTGGCCACAAGCCGAGCGCCTTTCATACGCCATCATAATATTTTTCGGGGTAGCGATGCTCCTTACCCTCCAGGGGTCCATCCTTCACGAGCTTCTCGGCATCCAGTTTGGCCCAATGCATCTTCGCGCGGGCAAAGGCCCGTCGGTCACCCTCAATACAGACGGACTGCTTGATAACTTCAAGACAGGGACAGGCATGCACCATCCGCTTTATAAGGCCAAAATAACTATCGGACAGGGGCTCGCCAGGACACATCCGGACTATGAGATCCTTCATGGCCAGTTAGGCCGCCCTGTGGAGTTCAACCAATTGCTTCAGTAGGTCACTTAGAGGCATTGGGTGTTCGGCTCCGGTATATTGGGACCAGAACAGCTTCTCCGTCGAGCTCCCCTCTTCAGCACGATAGAACTCCGTGGCATCCGAAATGCTGCGTGGCAGATCTGCGAATGCCCCTGGAGAGCTCTGAATTCGTGTAAGTAAAAGAAATGACTCCTCCACATGCTTGCTTTGCATAAAGAATGCCTTACCCTCCGCTATCTTTTTGGCCGCCTGGATTTCCTGGAGGGACTTTTGGGCTTCGGCCTTGGCGTCTGTCGCGCTCTGGAGGGCCTTCGCAAGCTCAGACTCCTGCGTCTTGAAGTCATGCTCCGAAGACTCGAACTTCTTCACGAGCTCCTGGAGCTCTTGTTGTACCTCTCCCACCCGAGCATCTTCCTTTTCGTGCTCGGTGCGCTCCATAGCCGCCTTGGCTTCAGCCTCGGACAACGCTCTCTTCAGGGCCGCCACTTCGGTCGTGGCCCCTATTAAAAATCATGATGCTTTTTGTTAAGCATCCCCAATTTTTCTCCTCTATACGACACACGGACGGGGTTTCACTTACCTTTTTTCTCCTCGAGCTGCTCTTCACGAGGCTGAGCTCTTCTTCGGCCTGCCCCAGGTCGCGCTTGAGTCCGGCAACCTCAGCTCTGCGCGTAGCGGCAGCCAACAGCAATGCCTGCTTGTTAACATAGACAAGTACTATCAGATTCCTGTGGTTTTTTAGTTGACCCTCCGTTTGGCTTTTCTTTCCGAACACCAAACAGAGTATCATGGCCTACTGTGTATTGGGTGATATTTTCTCACACTTTTTCATTACTCTCATCAAAGCCCATTAGTAGGCTGGTGTAGGCTTCGGTCAATCCGCTCTGGGCGGACCGAACCTTCTCACTCACCGTACTCATAAGAGTACGGTGCTCATCGTTGATGGAAGCGCCTCGAAGCACTTCTAATAACTTATCCGATGCCTACGGCTGGGCGGAAATCATTAGCACGGCCGGCTCACCCTCCTTCATGAGGGGCAGCCTACTGGAATCGGAGCCTTTGGAGGCTCCGGCGCAGTAACCGGCCGGGATCCAGACTTGCTGTGGCTCCCGTAAGCATAATCCATGGGGGTCTTACCCCCCACGTGCCCGGCATCTGGGATTTTGCCTTGGGGCGTCTCCGGGACCGTCACCCCCTGCTCTGGTATCCTTTGGGACAACACCTCAGTGTCATCTGCATGTCGTGGGGAGGTGGCTCTCGGGAGTGAATTCATCTCCGACTCGCTCAGGGACCTTTCCGAAGAGGATACCCCGAGATTGGACCCAGCCAGACTGCACATATGTGTTCGGCGTTATTACGAACTATGAAGTTAAAGTCGCACGTGAATTATTACGGGGTGCGAATACTTACGACTTCGCCCGGGGCTTGCGCCTGGGCAGCCACTCCTCTTTGCTATAGGCGGCAGAGGTGGAGTTATCTGGAAGGGACGCCTTCCCCTTCTTCGGCGTCCTGGCCTCCCCCTGCGAGGCGGCCTTCCTTTTCTTCTCGTCCCCAGTGTGGGGAGGGGGCATTTCTTCATGTTTCCCCCCATCTCCAAGGGAGGAATCTGCCTCGTCATCCTCGGATGACGAGTCAATCACGGCCCTGCGCCGGAGACCTTTTCTGGTCCCCGCAGCCGCCTTCTTGGACCCTTCGGCCTCCCTGGATGAGGCGGCCTTCTTCTTCTTCTTCTTCTTTTTCTCCCCCCCCTTCATGGGAGGAGTGCGCCTCATCGTCTTCGGGCGAGGCGTCCGGTGTGACCTCGCGCCTGAGACCCTTCCTAGTCCCCGTGGCCTTCTTTTCGGCCTTCTTCTCCGGCACCTTGTAAGGCGCCGGAGCCAGCATCTCCTTTAGGAGTGCGGTCGCTGGATCTCTGGGCAGCGGAGCGGGACAGTCAATCTGCTCCGTCGTCTTCACGTAATCCTGTTTTGTCAGCATGGTGACTTAAAATCCTCCCACGGATATGCTGGGACAGGTACATCTTTTGATGGTTAGAGGACTTACCGGATTGGCGAGGCGCTTTGCGCTAAGCCCGCAGTCCTCGGAAATGGGAGGAGGAACTTCGCCGGTCTTGAACAGCACCTTCTAGACGTCCTTAGGCATCCTGTCGAAAAGCTCATGCAGCATCTGGTGTTCGGCCGGATCGAACTCCCACATATTGAATGCCCGTCTTTCACACGGGAGAATCCGGCGGACGAGTATGACCTGGACCATGTTGACAAGCTTGATCTTCTTGTCTCTCATACTTTTAATACAGGTCTCGAGTCCGGACAGCTTCACAGGTTCGCCCTAGGCCAGGCCCTTCTTTTCCCAAGAGGTGAGCCGCATTGGGATTCCGGATCGGAACTTGGGGGGCGCCACCCAGTTGGTGTCGCGCGGCTCATTGATGTAGAACCACCCTGATTGCCACCCTTTCACGGTCTCCATAAAGGAGCCATCAAGCCATGTAATGTTGGGCATTCTGCCCACCATGGCGCCTCCGCACTACGCTTGTTGGCCGCTCACGATCTTTGGCTTTACGCAGATGGTTTGCAGCCACAGACCGAAGTGGGGCTTGATGCGGCGGAAGGCCTCGCACACGACGATGAACGCCAAGATGTTGAGGATGAAATTTGGGGCTAGATCGTGAAAATCTAGCCTGTAGTAATACATGAGCCCGCGGACAAATGGGTGAAGTGGAAATCCTAGTCTGCGGACGAAATGAGGGAGAAATACTACTCTCTCCCGAGACTTTGGGGTGGGGGTGATCTGTCCCTCCGCCGGAAGCTTGTGCGTGATGTTTTCGGCCAGGTATTCGGCCGCCCGAAGCTTGGTAATGTCCTCCTCTATGACGGAGGAGGCCATCCACTTGCCTCCCGCTCCAGACATGCTGCGGTCCTACGGAGATGGTGAGAACATGGGCGCTGGGGCTCGAGAATGTGAGAATGGATGAGCAAAGGAGGAAGAAGGTGTGGGTGAAAACGGGAGATCCTTATCCCTTTATAAAGGCGGTATAGAATGTGCGCCTCCCCACTAGCCTCTCGAAATTCCAAGCGCCTCGGTTAATGGCGCTGGTTGGGTTACCCATACCCGTATTGATGAAGATCCCATGATAAGGGCACACGATCTCTGCTTTGACAAGACGTGCCAAAGAAACCGCCTCGCAATATGTGCGGTAGCTGGTTGTGAAAAGAGGTTCAAAAAAAGTCGGACCATGGCGTGATGTCACGTTTCGAATAGTTGTCAGCGGATTAGATTTGTGATATATTATTCTCACTACGGTGGTATGTGAAATTTATCTTGCAGAGACCGGACACAATTTAAGTGTTCAAACATTACTTTGGAGTATTCGGAGATGGAACCCGCCTTGCAATGTCGAAGACAATCTGCGTGCCAAACTCATCGTCATTGAAGCCTGGTTCAGGGGCTACTGAGGGAGTCCTGGATAAGGGGGTATCCGGGCAGCCGGACTATATACTTTGGTCGTACTGTTGGACTATGAAGATACAAGATTGAAGACTCCGTCCCGTGTCCGGATGGGACTCTCCTTTGCGTGGAAGGCAAGCTTGGCGATCCGAATGATAGATCTCCTTCTCTGTAACCGACTCTGTGTAACCCTAGCCCTCTCCGGTGTCTATATAAATCGGAGTGTTTTAGCCCGTAGGGCAAGACAATCATAATCATAGGCTAGCTTCTAGGGTTTAGCCTCTACGATCTCGTGGTAGATCAACTCTTGTAATACTCATATCATCAAGATCAATCAAGCAGGAAGTAGGGTATTACCTCCATCGAGAGGGCCCGAACCTGGGTAAACATCGTGTCCCCAGTCTCCTATTACCATTAGCCTTAGACGCACAGTTCGGGACCCCCTCCCCGGGACCCGCCGGTTTTGATACCGACAACACCTTCGCAAGGAACGCTTCCCCGATGAACGCAAGTACAAAGTTCTACCCCTAGCCGGTGGACCCTCCGAGGTTCTAGCATGCTTCAACAACAACGCTTACAAGATCAACCTCCCAAGCAACAAGTACAGTGTGAGCGACATCTTCAATGTCAAAGACCTCTCGCCATACCATGGTGATGAAGCTTTCGATCCAAGGTCGGATCTTTCCCAAGGGGGGGGGGGAGATGATGCGTAGCATCCCACGATCATCCCCATGGACGTATCTACATCTCCCACGACACCACTTGGACCCATGACATGAGCTCGAGCAAAGGCTATCAAAGTTGAGGTGAACTCGCTCCTCTCCGAACTCCCACTTTCTACACGAGGCATGACTACTACCTCAAGCGGAAACACTATGTATGATCAGGTACTTGGAGGAAGGCAACGGAGCAGCTACATCCAATGGAAAAGACGGCGAGGACACAGAGTATGAAGGACAAGAAGAAGAACTACTGAATAAGCTCCAACGAGCGGACGTCCGCCCAGGACCGGACATCCGGTGCCCGACGCTCCAGCTAGTGGACGTCCGACCAGGACCGAACGTCCGGCGCCTGAATGCCCTGCCGACCCAAGTCCCATCCTAAGAAAGCTACATCGAGCGGACGTTCGCCCAGGACTGGATGTTCGACAACACTTCCCAGCAAGCGGACGTTCATCCCCCACTGGACGGCTGGCAGTTCCACACCAGAAGCGTTTCAGCGGAAATTCGAAGAGACTGGACAACCGGATGACCGGCCATCTCCAGACATCCGGTACCACTTTCAAAAAACATAATTAGTGGAAGTACGATCCCTACTGGACGCCCGGACCTCCATGAGCGACAGGACGACTGGTAGAGACCGGACGTCCACTACATGTGTGTGCGCAGCTTCGGGCCTGAGGCCCATGTACCCTTTCATTTCGACCCCTTTTGCACCTAGACTATAAATAGACCTCCTCCTCCTCCTCCTAGTTAGGGTTAGCATTGGTTTAGCTCATATTTGATATAGAGCTTTGCTCATCCACTTGGTTACTTCTCCAACGGAGTTCATGACCTCTTCGGAGAAGATCCCCCAAGCGGATTCAAGACCCCATCATGGGAAGACCCATCAAGACCTCCTCACGGATAAGACCTTTTGTATCATCCTTTGTTGACTTTGAATCGCGTATTACTCTTTGTGTTTCTAGGATCTAGCATCTGTGTGACCAAATCTTGTTGGTTTGATTGATTCTCTCGTGTTTCCCCTCATGATTTCTCCTCGTGTTCTTAGTGTTCTTCATAGGATCCCCTCCAATCGTGAAAGATCGGGCATCTAGAGTTCTACCCTACATCAGATTGACAACCCCTTTATCGCGTTCGGTGCAAGTGTTTGATTGTTTGTGTAGGTGCATCTATTGGGGACTTGCACATTTCTCCTACTGGATTGATACCTTTTTTCTTAACTGAGGGAAATACTTATCTCTAATGTGTTGCATCACCATTTACTTTTCAAGGGAAAAACCAACGCAAGCTCAAGAAGTAGCAGGTGGCCGAATTAAGGAGCGATATCTGTTTAACAGAAAATTTTGTTGTGTTTAACACAAACATCTCATAAAGAGAATAAAGATCTCTTAAAGGAGTTACGGCTAGCGAAAGATGGGTCGCCAAGGTCGGCCCCAAGGGGCTTTATATATAGGAAATCAATGCCAATAGGGAATTATGAGGGCATTATGCCAGCTGCTCGGTTGTCCCAGTGTTATTTTGCCCTTGACTCTTTGAAAGATGGGCTGGAGTAAATGGACTTACTCTCAATTTATATGTAATGATTCTATGTATCCAAGTATTTTAGATCATTAATGCTCGTATCCGCATTGTACAAAACTTTGTTGACCGACCATCGACTTCAACCTCCTCGTCCAGTAGCTGGGGAGTGTTTATCCCACTTTAGAAAGCCTTTACGAAGGCGAAGATTTACGGCAAACAAGGCAATCCGGCCATATGGTTTTATAAACAAAGTTATGCAGAGAGATATGTTATATTACTTTTTAACGTAACAAACATCTTCTGGAAAAAAAAGTTCATTTATAAGTTCCTTTTCCTAGGCTGTCATGTTGACCATGATCATGAAACCTCACCTCCGATCAATGTGGGAGGAAAATATTGAGGATTTAGTTTGGGGAAAGTTCCCGAACTCCGTGGTCTTTAATGAACCTAACTTTTCACTTCCGGCATTGCCGACCAATTATATTCTTAAGATGGCTAGCTTTAGGCTTCACCCAGTCCGAGGTACTAACCCGGATAACCCGGAAGTAACAATCACAAAGGTGCTCTCTTTACCCCCTAGCCGAACAATCGGGAATGTAGGGTGTAAACACAGGAGCCAGGCAACCCAGCTTGGGCTAAATCTGAAGTCAAATTGATGCATATTTATGGATTTATAATGATGATTATGGAAGGTAACTTCTCCGTTTCGACTATTTATAATCTGAAAGTGGCCCATCGTCGGCTTCTACCCCTTTGTAGATGCTACTCAAGGTGTTTCCCTACTAGCAAGACAACCCTTAGTCGACGTCTCAGTGCCGAGAGGCGGCTGTGTTAGCAAAAAGGAGGCAATCAGATATGCAGGCTTTATATCTTTCACTTAGTCATAGGAGCTTTAAGTTGGGGAGGCTAGTTACGAGCCCTCGAATAGTGTTTGGCGTTAGCTGAAGTCAAGCCATTAACACTTCAGCTAGTTTTATAGAAGGCTCACTGTCTAACACGGGGTGAATTCTATCCATCTATAGTTTGACACAGTCATTGGATCGCTGACCAGTTTACGCTCATTGCGACAGTCAATTTTCAGCTTTCCCCACTGAGGTGCTTAACCATTTGAGCTGGAAGCACAATCCCTATCAGTTGTTCTCCCTTTACACACCTAGCCAAAAAAGCGAAACGTAGGAGGCAAGCACAGGAGCTGGGAAACCCAACTATTTACCGAAGATACAATTCGAAACCGATGCATATAAAGCAATGTCCGAGAACGCTTTGCCGATGAGTCCATGGGGTACCTTGGTGGATTCGGCGCTAGTTGCATCCCTCCGTTGAAATTGTCGATGCTTTAAAGGAGTCCAGTATTGTACGGCGAGACCTATGCTAGAGACACACAAATAGGTTAAAAGTGCCATAAGCTCAAAGAACCAAAAAACTCCCACAAAATTTTTACGTCTAAACTAAATCAAGTTTTTTGCTGCCAATCCAAAATTGGTCTTCAAGATAAATTTGTGTTTCTGTCATGCTTTATCATGACATATCCGTTAGCTAGACTTCATGTAGGTCAGCCTTCGTCTTAAACCCCCAATCCCGAAGGTGGAGTGCTTCTCAGGCCAGTTTAGCGAACTAAACTCGAGTGGTTTTAGAGAGCAACCAGGCTATCCGGCTATTGACCACACACTCGAGTCGAGAAAGGAGTGATAGAAAAAAGACCTTGCAACTACTTAGAAAAAAGTTATTATAAAATGGCTCAAACAACTTTAAGAGACCCAGTTAACTTGGGTAAAAGAAGTGTCTTTAACAAACATAGTTTTTTGTTTAACAAAAATATAATGTTTGGTCGAACCGAATAAAAATTTAACAATTGAAAAAGTTGAGCATGAAAACAAGTTAGCTGGTTAATGTGCTCGGTGTTGATGGAGAGGTCTGGACTTGTGGCGGGACGGAGACGTTGTCCTCAGCCTGGCCGAAGTCTCAGCCCCTAAGCCCGAGGTGACCGAGCGAGGAGCTCGTCTTGATGAAGTGATGATGTAGCATGGTTGATGTGGCGAGGTGAAGCCCCCAGTCCTGCTAATGTGATGAAGCTGGTAGATGATGTTGGCTGAGCTTGCGGCGGATCGAGGTCCCAGCCCCCAAGCCGGTCCCGATGTGCCCGAACAAAGAGCTTGGCTTGATGAACTGGAGATGTAGCACGGTTTACATGGTGAGGCGAAGTACCTAGTCCAATCGAGGTGATGAAGCTGGCTAACTAGTGACACCGAAGTCCCCAAAGTAGGTTGATGAAGAGATGGCAAAGCCCTCGGTCTAGTCGAGGTGACAGAGGACGTTAGTAAGTTGATGTTGCAGCCCCCATACCAGCCGAGGTGTCGAAGGAGGTCTGCATGGTGGACATCGGCTTGAAGAAGCAATAGCGCGGCGATGCCGACACAGGTCGGATCTTGTGCTGTGGTCGATGTTGGCTTGATGAAGTGACCGTGTAGTGGTGCCGGTGTGCTTGCTCTGTATAATCTGGGGGGTGACGATGTTGGTGATGATTTAGCCTTTGCGATGCCGAACTCTTGTTCTGCTTGTCGAGATGATGATCCGATATGGTTGAGCTTGGTTCGATTAAGTGACGACCTGTCTAGTGCGGGTCGGCAGCCGTGGAGCAACGATGTCGGTCTAGTTTGATGTCGACACAACTGTGAGGATTACCTTGGAAAAGACTTTTAAATGAGTGGGCACGTGCTTGAGAGAAAAACACAATACCCTAGTTAAAATTCCTTCAAAAAGGATGCCCAAAATCCCGTTCATAAAAAAGATGAATTCGGGTCAGATCCTTTTTCGCCAGGAAATAGATCGGAAAATCAATGCGCTCATCGGAGGTTTCCCGGTGTTTGAACGGTCGGATCGAGCTGAACTTTTGTGGGGTGGTAGGTATAGGACTTCCGCGTCCGATCAACGATTGGATCTTCCAAAGGATTTCCGAGCAGGATGCTGAACTTCTCACCCTAAACTCGTCCAGATTCTCGTCTAGATTTGACAGGGCTCCGATATATCGGAGATTGCCAGAGATTCCTCCATCGGAATGGGATGGAATTTTACAGGGTTGTTGAAGACTCAATTCCGCACAATTCCACTGAAGCAATCATCAAAGCAACGTTCGAGGATGTGGTGATTGCGGATACTAGTTCGTTGTCCAGAAGAACAGCATGGTTACCCAAGGGCAATGTTGATGTTGCGCCCCTGAGCTCCATGGATGATTCCTCCATGATCTTGATAGAGATTAGAGTTGATGTTGATGAAGGCCCCCGTCCGAACATGACGATTTGAGGTTGAGTGTAGTCCTCGGTCCAGCCGAGGTGACCAGTTGAACCGACGAACAGGATGCCGACACCGACAATCAAGCTCGATTCCGATGCATAGATCACGCCGGAGATGATCTAAATTCCAATCGCACCGAAGTGACTACCAGCCGGCTCTCAATGAAGGCACCATTGTTCATGTCAAATATGGCATATCTCATAGTGGGGGTCCTAGGCTAGGCGTCTTGGAATGATAGTGACATGTACACATGATTTTACCTAGGTTCGGGCTCTCTGAAGAGATAATACCCTATGTCCTGCTTTTTGATTCTATTCATATGGGGTATAGTACATAGTACATGTATCTACCACGAGATTATTCTAATGAATATGAGATCCTTTATTGACTAGCCTAGCCTTGGTTTATATAGTACACCAGAGGCCTAGGGTTTTAGGACAGTCCTCGGCTTGGGCGCCAAGTCCTGTGGAGTCTTCCTTGTATGCGTCCTGGGCTGCTCGAAGTGGCCCATTAGTGAACCGCCATGGGGGTCCTCGACCGATCCACCCGGTCGGGAGACGACATGGTGAGTACCCCCTAGTCCAGGACACCGTCACCTTCGTCAACTTCTTGGACAACACCGCCTTTTTGTGGACGACGCGGGGCTTGTAGACGGTCGAGGTGAGGTCGCGGCAGTGTCAGGGTTCGGCTAGTCGTCCATGGCAAGCGGCTGGGAGAGCGGGCAGCTGGGAGGTTTTTGGGAAATGGAGGGAAATGGGGTTGCATTTGCCACTGAGTGGCGGGCCAGGGGGAAGGACAAGTGCGGGCATCACACGCATCCGCGCCGACGCAAACTCAGCCCAAATTTGTGTTGGAAATATGCCCTAGAGGCAATAATATTGTATTATTATATTTTTGTCTTCATAATTAAGAGTTTATATTTTATGCTATAACTGCTATGATCCTGGAATATGCGATTCAGTGGAAAACTCAATTGCACGTGCAAAATGATAAATGGTCAAAATAAGATTCCTTGTCTCGCCTCTAAGACTACCTCAAGTGTTGTTGGTGATCACGTTTTCCGTATCTTAGGATATTGTTAAGTGTGACGATAGTCCTAAAACAACATTGAGAGTATGGCTAGAAGAACAGACATATTGAATCGACCAAAACTTGTTTGTTATAATTTGAGATGATATCGTCACAAGTTAATTCTTATAATATGGAGTGTTAGCTTGAATTTTAATTCCTTAAACCATGAGAGCAGCGTAGTCACTTCTTATCGTACGATGTACTTTGGGGTTGCTGAAACGTCACCTATAACTAGGTGATCATAACGGCAACTTACAGGTTCATCGCAAAGTTTGACAATGGACTAGATAGCTCAAGAGTAGAATTTGCCCCTCCGACAATGGAGATATATTCTTAGGGCCCTCTTGGTGTGACGTCATCCTTAATCGTCTGGCCAGGGTGCCTACGTCATGGGGATGCCGGAACATGTCAATGAGAAAGAAGAACAAAACCGGCGACGAGGAGACCGATATAGTGAGCATGTGTATGACTCAAGAGGATACCAACACATCTCACCTCGGGTTTTGTAAAGTACTGTGAAGCAAAAGGAACATCACATCATCACCAAAGGTTCACTCGAATATCATTCATGTATTCATAGGGATCGATATGGACGTCCACGGTTCCGCTATCGGTCATTGAACGAAGGAGTTTTGTTCATATCTATGATTTACTGAACCCATAGTGTCACAAGCTTAAGGTAATTATGAAGTGCTGAGTATTAGCAGCATGAGAGGATTGAGGATTTATTTGTGGAATTATTTCACTAATATTCAGAATAGTTCCAAGAGGAACTGGAAGCGTTTCAGGGTCACCTGAAGGGTTTCAGAGTTTATCGGGAAATACCGCGTATTACCGATAAATAATATATAGGTGGAAAATGTTTCTGGTGATGTTAAATTGATAATAAAAGGCTCTAGTAGTTGTCTGGAGGCTTTTTATATTTAATTTAATATCAAAGGGCCTTAAAAGGCCAAATAGTGGAAAGAGAATTGGGCCACAAGGGGCCAATAGGGGTGGCGCCTCCCTTTGCATGGAAAGGATGGAGGGGAGGCCGAATTGGTGAGGGAATCCCCCTCCTCTTGGTCGGACAAGGAGGGATGATTCCTTCCCTCCTTGTGGCGCCCTCCTTGTCCCTGATACGTCTCCATCGTATCTACTCTTCCAAACTCTTTTGCCCTTGTTTTGGACTCTAATTTGCATGATTTGAATGGAACTAACCCGGACTAACGCTGGTTTAGCAAAATTGGCATGGTGTTATTTCTGTGTAGAAATAAAAGTTCTCAGATAGACATGAAAATTTACGGAGAACATGTCTAGAATATATAAAAAATACTAGCAAAAAAAGATACCAGAGTGGGGCCACCCATGGGCCACAAGGCAAGGGGGCGCACCCCCAGGCTTGTGGGTCCCCTGGAGCTCCGGCAACCCTAATTCCAACTCCATATATACCTATTCATGAAAAAAATCTAAGAGAAGGATCCATCACATTTTATGATATGGAACTGCTGCCACCTCCTGTTCTTCATCGGGAGGGCTGATCTGGAGTCCGTTCGGGGCTCCGGAGGGTGGAATCCGTCGCTATCATCATCACCAACCTTCCTCCATCACCAATTCCATGATGCTCACTACCGGGAGTGAGTAATTCCATCATAGTCTTGTTGGACGGTGATGGGTTGGATGAGATTTATCATGTAATTGAGTTACTTTTTTAGGGTTTGATCCCTAGTATGCACTATGTTCTGAGATTGATGCTGCTATGACTTTGCTATGCTTAATGCTTGTCATGAGGGCTCGAGTGCCATGATTTAAGATCTGAGCCTATTATGTTTTCATGAATATATTTGTATTCTTCATCCTATATTGCAAGTTGTGACACCTATTATGAGTTATGATCCGCATACCCCAAGGTGACAATAATTGGGATTCTTTCCGGTGATTACCGTAGCTTGAGGAGTTCATGTATTCACTAAGTGCTAATGCTTTGTTCCGGTTCTCTATTAAAAGGAGGCCATAATATCCCTTAGTTTCCATTAGGACTCCGCTGCCATGGGACGGTAGTACAAAAGATGACATGCAAGTTATTTTCCATAAGCATGTATGACTATATACGGAATACATGCCTACATTGTATTGATGAATTGGAGATAGTTCTATGTCACCCTAGGTTATGACTGCTATATGATGAATATCATCAAACACAAAATTGCTACTATTACTTTTGTCACCGTTACCGTTACTTCCGTACTACTTTGCTACTGAAAACTTTGTTGCAAATATTAAGCCTTTCTAGTGTGGTTGAATTGACAACTCAACTGCTAATACTCGCGAATATTCTTTGGCTCCCCTTGTGTCGAATCAAGAAATTTGGGTTGAATACTCTACCCTCGAAAACTGTTGTGATCCCATATACTTGTGGGTTATCACTCCCCTCCAACCTATATATAATCGAGTTTTTGGCCAGAATTGATACAGGTTTTGGAGCCTCCTCTAGTTCCTCTAGTTCCAGTTCTAGTGTACCCTAGTTGATCTAATTAGAGCTAGACCTAGTTCTCTAATCCTCATAAATAAAAGCCCAGTGTAGTTCTAATCTCCTCCCTCTAAATCTTCGGCGACGATTAGCTCTGGACGGCAAAGCACCGCTGGATCATGAAGACCGTACGCTTGCAACCAAGTAGAGAGGTTGTGCTTTTAGTCATCCGTTCGAGGGATTGTTCGTGGGTGGTTCGTGGGAACGCTCATCTACAGTTCGAGGGGCTCCAAGTACATCTACACCAAGTCGTCTACTTTCGCTGCTACTCGGAGTCGGTAATGATCGTGATCCAAATCGTTTGAGGATCTTCATATTTTTCCTGGGTGATCGTAGGACGTTTTTTATTTTCTATTATGTTTCCCAACTATTTGGGCCTGAAATGGGTCGTGTGCGGACAAAAATAGGATGCTCGTCCATTTGGGTCAGTGCGTTAGGCCGACCTTTCATCCATTTCTACCTAAACGAACATGATACTTCTCCGTCGTATCTATAATTTTTTTATAGTTGCATTCCAATATTATGTAACTTTTATATACTTTTGGCAACATTTTTTATTTTTTTGAGACTAACATATTGATCCATTGCCCAGTGCCAGTTCCTATTTGTTGCATGTTTTTTGTTTCGTAGAATATCCATATCAAACGAAGTCCAAGTGCAATAAAAATTTACGGAGAATTATTTTGGAATATAAGTGATTTTTGGGAGGTGGAATCAACGCAAATGGAGGACCACAGCCTCCACAAGGGACCAGGGCACGACTGAGGGAGTCCTGGATTAGGGGGTCCTCGGACAGCCAGACTATATACTTTGGCCGGACTGTTGGACTAGGAGGATACACGATTGAAGACTTCGTCCCCTGTCCGGATGGGACTCTCCTTGGCGTGCAAGACAAGCTTGGCAATTCAGATATGTAGATCTCCTTCTCTGTAACCGACTCTGTGTAACCCTTGCCCCCTCCGGTGTCTATATAAATCGGAGGGTTTAGTCCGTAGGACAAGAACAATCATAATCATAGGCTAGCTTCTCGGGTTTAGCCTCTACGATCTCGTGGTAGATGAACTCTTGTAATACTCATATAATCAAGATCAATCAAGCAAGAAGTAGGGTATTACCTCCATCGAGAGGGCCCGAACCTGGGTAAACATCGTGTCCCCCGCCTCCTGTTACCATTAGCCTTAGACGCACAGTTCGGGACCCCCTACCCGAGATCCGCCGGTTTTGACACCGACATTGGTGCTTTCATTGAGAGTTCCACTTTGTCATCACGATAAGGCTTGATGGCTCCTTCAATCATCAGCAACGATGCAGTCCAGGGTGAGGTTTTCCTCCCCGGACAAATCTTTGTATTCGGCGGCTTCGCACTGCGGGCTAACTCGCTTGGCCATCTGGAGCAGATCGACAGCTACGCCCCTGGCCATCAGGTTAGGTTTGGAAACTTGAACTACACCATCGACATCCGCGGAGACTTGATCTTCGACGGGTTCGAGCCTACATCAGGAGCGCCGACCAGTCATGACGTGCATGACCTAGATCTGCCATTGGTTGGAGTTCGGGATATCGCACCTGCGGCTGCCCCAGCCCTTAATCTGGAGCAGATCGTGCCATCCGAGGACGGGTGCATGGACCCCGCTATCGGTGTCAAAATTGGTGGATCTCAGGTAGGGGGTCCCGAACTGTGTGTCTAAGGCTAATGCTAATAGGAGGCTGGGGACACGATGTTTACCCAGGCTCGGGCCCTCTCGATGGAGGTAATACCCTACTTCCAGCTTGATTGATCTTGATGATGTGAGTATTACAAGAGTTGATCTACCACAAGATCATAGAGGCTAAACCCTAGAAGCTAGCCTATGATTATGATTGTTGTTGTCCTACGGACTAAACCCTACGGTTTATATAGACACCGGAGGGGGCTAGGGTTACACAGAGTCGGTTACAGAGAAGGAGATCTACATATCCGAATTGCCAAGCTTGCCTTCCACGCCAAGAAGAGTCCATCCGGACACGGGACAAAGTCTTCAATCTTGTATCTTCATAGTCCAACAGTCCGGCCAAAGTATATAGTCCGACTGTCTGAGTACCCCCTAATCCAGGACTCCCTCGATAGCCCCTGAACCAGGCTTCAATGACGATGAGTCCGGCGCGCAGATTGTCTTCGGCATTGCCAGGCGGGTTCCATCTCCGAATAATCCAAGGTAAATTTCAAACACATGAATCGTGTCCGGCTCTACAAAATAAATTCCACATACAACCGTAGAGAGCATAATTTCTCACGAATCTAATCTGCTGACAACTTTTCCTAGCGTGGCATCATGCCGTGGCCCGGTCATCATTCGAACCGGTTTTTCCCAGCCTGCTACTGCACGTATTGCAAGGCGGTTTTATTGCCACATCTTGTCGAAGCAGAGATCGTGCCCCCTTATCACGGGTTTCTCATCAATACGAGTGTGGGTAACCCAACCGCGCCGTCGATGTGGCACTTGGGGAATAAGCGAATATATAGGGCGAGTGGGGAGGCGCATAGTTTCTACCGCCTCTATAAAGATATAAGGATCCCTCCGTTTCACCCACGCCCTCTTCTCCCTCTGCTCATCCATTCTTGCACGCTCGAGCTCTAGCGCCCAAGCCCTGACTTTCTCCACAAATTCAAGCATGTCCGGAGTAGGAGGCAAGTGGATAGCCTCCTCCGTCACGGAGGAGGACATAACAAAGCTACGGGAGGCCAGATACCTGGCCGCAAACATTGCGCACAGGCTTCTAGCTGAGGGGCAGATCATCCCCACTCCGAAACCTGAAGAGAGGGTTGTGTTCCTTCCTCATTTCCTCTGCGGACTGGGTTTTCTGCTTTACCCACGGAGGAGGACATAACAAAGCTACGGGAGGCCAGATACCTGGCCGCAAACATTGCGCACAGGCTTCTAGCTGAGGGGCAGATCATCCCCACTCCGAAACCTGAAGAGAGGTGAGGGAGTCATGGATTAGGGGGTGTCCGGATAGCCAGACTACCATCATCAGCTGAACTATCATCGGCCGGACTATCATCATCGACCTGACTCCAAGACTATGAAGATACAAGATTGAAGACTTCGTCCCGTGTCCGGATGGGACTTTCCTTGGCGTGGAAGGCAAGCTTGGCGATACGGATACGTAGATCTCCTACCATTGTAACCGACTCTATGTAACCCTAGCCCTCTCCGGTGTCTATATAAACCGGATGGCTCTAGTCCGTAGGACACAATAACAACCATTACAATCATACCATAGGCTAGCTTCTAGGGTTTAGCATCCTTGATCTTGTGGTAGATCCACTCTTGTAAACATCCACAATATCAATATCAATCAAGCAGGACGTAGGGTTTTACCTCCATCAAGAGGGCCCGAACCTGGGTAAAACATCGTGTCCCTTGTCTCCTGTTACCATCCGCCTAGACGCACAGTTCGGGACCCCCTACCCAAGATCCGCCGGTTTTGACACCGACATTGGTGCTTTCGTTGAGTGTTCCTCTGTGTCGTCACCGATAGGCTTGATGGCCTCTTCAATCGACAACGATGCAGTCCTGGGTGAGACTTTTCTCCCCGGACAGATCTTCGTATTCGGTGGCTTCGCACTGCGGGGCAACTCACTTGGCCATCTGGAGTAGATCGAAAGCTACGCCCCTGGCCGTCAGGTCAGGTTTGGAAGCCTAAACTTCACGGCCGATATCCGCGGGGACTTGATCTTTGATGGATCTGAGCCACAGCCGAGCATGCCGTGCTGTCACGATGGGCATGACCTAACTCTGCCGCCGGACAGCACCTTGGAGGCCGCACACGAATCCGCTCCGACCAATAGTCCGGAGCCGATCGCTTAGATCGAGGACGGATGGCTGGACACCGCCTCGGGAGCTGCAACTTCTACGGCGATGGAGCCGAACACTTACCTTGTCCCGCATAAAGCTCATGACTCCGAGGTGCCGGACTCTGAACCTCCTGCGCCCCTTCCAGTCGAATCCGATTGGGCGCCGATCATGGAATTCACCGCTGCGGACATCTTTTAGCACCCACCCTTCGGCGATATCTTAAATTCGCTGAAGCATCTCTCGCTATCCGGAGAGCCCTGGCCAAACTACGGCCAGGATGGTTGGGACACGGACGACGAAGAAATTCAGAGCCCACCCACCACCCACTTCGTAGCCACCGTCGACAATCTAACCGACGTGCTAAACTATGCCTCCGAAGACATCAACTGTATGGACGACGATGCCGGAGACGATCAAGAACCAACGCCTACAGGGCACTGGAAGGCCACCTCGTCACATGATATACATATGGTGGACACCCCAAAGGGAAGCGATAACGAGGAACAACGGGACGCGGCAGAGGATAATCCCGCCGATAAACAACCAAAACGGCAACGTAGACGCCGCCCTAAGTCCCGCCTCGATCAAAGCAGCATTCCTAACGACCCAGTGATAGAGCAGGGCAAACCAGCGGACGACAAACATACAACCAAGCAACCATCCGAACAGGACGAACCGGATAATCAACCCCTTCACGGAGCAATCAACAGTCCGGACACACCACCGGAGCATAAGAACCTTCACAAAAGACTCGTCGCCACTGCAAGAAGTTTGAAGAAGGAAAAATGGAAGCTCAAAATAGCGGAAGACATACTCAGAATGAAGTGGAGCAAAATACTCAAGACCGCAGACAAATATGGCAATGGCCATCAAACAAAGAGCTACCCGAAGCGCAAGCTGCTGCCAGAATTTGACGAGGAAGCCATAGAGCCCTCACAGTCAAAAAATAAAGAGGCCGCCTGGCCGGATAGACGGCCAGATGACAGGCCAAAAGCGACAAGCGGCGCCGCACACAAGCCGACGAATGATCCTGGGAAAACGGATGGCCCAACTAGGTCCATCTACGGGCCAAAAAGGAGGGCCTCAGGAAGTAACACAACACGACAAGTGTTCGAAGACAGCGGCACACCCAAATACAGGGGCGCCGCACACCCGCTATGTTTTACCGATGAGGTGCTGGATCATGAATTTCCAGCAGGGTTCAAACCCATAAACATAGAGGCATACGACGGCACAACAGACCCAGGAGTCTGGATAGAAGATTACATACTACACATACACATGGCTAGAGGAGATGATCTCCACGCCATAAAATACCTACCCCTCAAGCTCAAAGGGCCAGCTCGGCATTGGCTCAAAAGCCTCCCAGAAAACACTGTTGGAAGTTGGGAAGAGCTTGAGGACGCGTTTAGAGCAAATTTTCAAGGGACTTATGTCCGCCCTCCGGATGCAGACGATCTGAGTCATATAACCCAACAGCCCGGAGAGTCAGCGCGCAAATTCTGGAACAGGTTCCTTACCAAAAAGAACCAAATAGTCGACTGTCCGGACGCGGAAGCCTTAGCAGCTTTTAAACACAATATCCGAGACGAATGGCTCGCCAGACACCTCGGCAAAGAGAAGCCAAGAACAATGGCCGCGCTAACAAGCCTCATGACGCGCTTTTGCGTAGGAGAAGACAGCTGGCTAGCAAGATGCAGCACCAGCGACCCG
Source organism: Triticum aestivum (assembly GCF_018294505.1). NCBI lineage: Eukaryota > Viridiplantae > Streptophyta > Magnoliopsida > Poales > Poaceae > Triticum > Triticum aestivum. Next base: position 428,720,744 of record NC_057801.1, read on the forward strand.
AGTACATCCAAAATCAGAGATGGAAACAGAAAATCACGGCGCAGGAAAGATCAGCGCCGGAATAAAGAAAAAAGCCCAAAGGGCACGACGGTCAACGCCGGATCCAAAAGCTCGCGGCCAAACAATAAAACACTGCCTCTTAAGGACAATAGCGATGAGCTATCAAATTTAAACAAAATTTTAGATCGGATATGTCAAATCCACAGTACCTCCGGAAGGCCTGCAAACCATACCAACCGAAATTGTTGGGTTTTTAAACAGTCCGGCAGACTCAACGCCGGACACAAGGGGCTCGATGCGCCAAGCGAGGACGATGACGAACCCCACCAGCAGAACACCGGAAGTCAAAAGACTTTCCCACAAGAAGTCAAAACAGTAAACTCACTTCATGTGATAGTACGGAAAACCAACACGGCACTCGCTAAGACAAGTGTCGCAAGGTCCACCCCAGCGGAACATCGAGATTGGATGTCAAAACCAATCACTTTCGACCATCTGGATTAGTCCAGAAGTATTCGGAACGCAGGATAGACTGCCCTGATATTGGATCCCATAATAGACGGACTGCAATTCACGCAGGTTTTGATGGACGGCGGCAATGACTTAAACCTGCTATATCCGGACACAATCCGCAAGTTGGGATAGACCCTACTACAATTCGGCATAGCCGCACTTCCTTCAAAGGAGTGGCGCCAGGCCCTTACGCCAGGTGCACAGTTTCATTATTACTAGAAGTTGTGTTCGGGTCACCTGACAGCTTCCGACGAGAAAAGCTAACCTTTCATGTCGCCCCATTTAAAAGTAGCTATCAAGCATCACTAGGACGGGAAGCTTTCGTCCGCTTCAATGCAATACCACATTACGCGTCTCTTACGCTTAAAATGCCCGGTCCACGTGGCATCATTTCATTAAAAGGTCGCCTGAGACCCCGGACACAGCTGGACGAGTCCGGAATAAATAAGCTAGGGGCTACCTAGCCACACACCCCTTCACAAGGGTTTGTACATATAAGCCATAATGAGCTAGCATAGGCTCAGCTTTATTAATCTATATTTCAATTTTTATGCACTTTCTCGCATGATTTCTTTTCAAACTAAGTTCCTCTCTTTTTACAGATGAACAGCGTGCACACCCGTCCAGGATACGGCACAACGGAGACACAGGCGCAGACGTGCAGTAGGGACCCATTGCAAGGACTCTTTTCAGACTAAGACCCTACGTAAACCTTTCTTACTGTCTCTTGTTGCTATAATCCCCTGGTTTCTCATTATAACCAGAGTGGAGACTGGCGTTTTGGCATCTGCCGTGCCAGAAGAACTTGCCCGTACCTGGACACAAGGGGCTTAGGGCATTGTTTTGCCCGCTATTGTAAAGACCGAACACCTTCGGGAGTGTTCAGCGTCTCGAGTTAGGCCTTATATGCATCAGCTCCGAATCATGTCTTTGGTCAAATGTTGGGTTTGCCCGGCTCCTGTGTTTTGCTGCCTTACGTTCCGTATCATCGGCTAACGCGGCACCAGGAGAACTACTACGATTGTGCCCCAGTTCGGCTGGGCGAGCACCTCAGTAGAGAAAGCTGAAAACTGACTATCATGATACAGCGAGAGACTGGTCAACCACTCGATCGACCATGGGAATGTTTAGAATTCCTCCGCTTTGATGAAGGGCCATTTCCCGGTCAGGCACATACGCGCCCCAAATTCGGAGAGCGCGGTGCCCCCAGGGGCTATGTCGTAGCCCCACCCTCGAACTCCATGGCTAAGTGAAAGTGATAAAGCATTATAGTCCGGTTGCCTCGTTTGCAGGACCGAGACGTTGGATTAAGTGTGAAAACACGCTATTTTTTGCGAACACCCCCGCACCTTGTGCGTGGGGGCTGAAGCCGACGACTGCCATCTTTCAGGTTATACACACGTATACATGAACGGCCGCATAGGAGATATTCTATTACTTGAACGCACAAGTATAAAAGGCGCTTACATCATAAATATTGTTTTACATCATAAAAACATTCATTCGAACGTAACATTTTTTGAGCACTACGACTCTATTACACGAGCACCACGCAGCACTTTGCCAAAATAGTGCTCGGCGGGTAACCGGTTATCGTCCGAACCCGGGGTCGCAACAGCGGTGGCATCCATCTCTATCCAATGTGTCTTCACACGGGCGAGTGCCATCCGCGCACCCTCTATGCAGGCCGACCGCTTCATCGCCTTGATATGTGGCACCGCTCCAAGAAATTGCTGCAATAAGCCAAAGTAACTCTTCGGCTCGGGCCTATCCGGCCAGACATGGGTCACTATATCCGTCATAGCAAGCCCGGACAACCTATTCAGCTCAGCCCACTCGGCCAAACGGTTGGTCAGCGGAAGTGAACACTCCGGACTATGGAATTGAGACCAAAATAGCTCTTCCGTCTTGTGATCCTTCTGGCTTCGAAAATGCACAACGGCTTCCGCCGCACACGCTGCTAAGTCCATATAAGGGTCCTCTGGACCCCACATTTGGCCTAGCTGAGCATACTTTGGATCCGTAAACCTTCGGCGCAGCAGAAAAGGCTTGCCAGCTACAATATCTCCGGCCTGGCGCAGCTCTTCCTTTATAGCCCCCATTGCAGAGCGGGCATCCTTGGCTTCGGCGGTGGCCTTCCCCAGGTCTTCTTGCCCCGCTAGGCGCTCCTTCCCAAGATCCTCATTGCGGTCGGTAGCATCTTTTAACTTCACGGCCATTTCGGCCATCTCTTCCCTACTCCGGCAGTGTGCGACCCTTTCGGCCGCTAACTCCTCGGCCGCCCTAGAGGCCGCCGCATTACTCCTTCTGGCCTGCTCCTTGGCTTGAGCAAGTTCGGTCCGAAGGCTCTCCACAGCAGCGGCACTATCTGCATTTCACACACGCGTTGTAAGGAGCTGGCTTCGGCACCCTTACCAAGTGACCGCACAGAAACACTTACCTTGCGACTCATCAAGTCGCCTGTTGACCAGCGTGATGTCCGCATCCGCAATAGCGAGTTGCCGCTTTAGTTCAGCAACTCCATCAGTCTGGCTGGCCCCCGGACGACCCGCCACCTGCATCGGCATGGCGGAAATTTAAACCTGCGATTTTGATCCTCGGCACGCTGTCGATTTTGACAACCTACCGAGTCTCAGGGGCTACTATCTATACAGGGCGCATTCTATATGCAAAACTGTTAAAAGGTGTGTCATTTTTACGTACCTCAAACCCCGCCAGCAAACTCCTGACGGCATTATGCAACCCACCTTCGGCGGATGAAATCCTTTCAATCACCATGCTCATCAATGCGTGGTGATCTTCTGAGATAGACGCCTTCTCAAGCAGATCCTTCAGCCGTACACCAGTTGGCGCCGAACTATCCGGCTTTGCCAAACCAGGGGGTCCCTCCGTGATGACACTTCAGGCTCGTCCGCCCTATTCGACGGCGCCCCGGACGGAGGCGTCTCGCTCTCCATCATCTCCGGACGAAGGTCCCCCGAAGACGAGCTCATTTGCGAAGGGCGGAGATCCGAACTACAAGGTAAAAACTTTAGTTATCCTCAGAAGCACAAATAGGGATGTTCCTTATTATAAAACTCCTTTATTTCTACTTACGGCTCGTTGGAGGGCTGATTCTTTAAGGGAGATTGTGGCCGGGGCCTCCCCGGACGCAGGGCCCTCTGGCGAAGATTTCTTCCCCCGTTTAGGGGCTTTTGCCCCCGGGTCCTCGGAGGCAGTCCTCTTCTCCCCTTGGAGGGAGGGATTCTCGATCCCCCCTCTTTCAAGAGCCTCCTTAGGCGAGGCAGTAGCTTTCCTGCTTTCCCCTTCGCCTTCCTCTAGAGGCGCAACCTCAAGCATCCGGACCAGCACGGAATCCGGCGCGGTCTCGGGGAGGGGGTCCGAACACCATATCAATTTTGCTTCCGCTATCCACTCCTGTTTAGAAGGAAGTTGGTCATAAGGTGAATCATCGAAAGGCAAACAAACGGTATGTCCGGACTTGGAACTACTTACTTGAGTATCCAGGCGATTGCAGCTTAGGCCAGCATCCTTGGTCAATTCCGGACGACCCTCTTGCGATCCGAAGAATAATTTGTACATCTCCAGGGGTGTCATACCCATGAAGTGTTGAAGAATCGGTGGGCCCTCCGGATTGAACTCCCACAGCCGGAGAGGGCGGCGTTTGCAGGGCGGGAGACGCCTAATCAGCATAACCTGCATTACCACCACCATATCAACCTCCCTCGTTTGGAGATCTCGAATCCAGCCCTGCAGTAGGGGCACATCCTTTGACGGCCCCCAGTTGAGCCCTTGGTTGATCCACGACATCAACCGTCGTGGAGGTCCCGGGCGGAATAAGGGCGGCGGCTTTTGTCTGCGGCCCCTCGGAACGGTAATATAGAACCACTCTTGCTGCCACGGGCCGAGCTCCTCTTGGAAGGAGCCAGCGGGCCACGGGGCATCGGCCCTCCTACTTATGGCCACCCTGCCACACTCCGCTTGACGCCCCCCGATCATCTTGGGTGCCACATTGAAGGTCTTCAGCCACAGGCCGAAGTGAGGGGTGACGCGGAGGAAGGCTTCGCAGATGACAATAAATGCGGAAATATGGAGGATGGACTCCGGAGCCAAATCGTGGAATTCCAACCCATAGTAAAACATGAGCCCTCTCACAAAAGGATCCATCGGGAAGCCTAAACCCCGACGGAGGTGGGATACAAAAACGACATACTCGCCGGGCTCGGGGGGTGGGGATGGCCTGCCCATCGGCAGGCAACCTGTGCGAAATCTCATAAGTCAGGTACTTGGCCTCCCGCAGCTTTAGCACGTCCTCCTCCGTGACGGAGGAGGGCATCCACCGGCCCTGGAGGTCGGAACCGGACATTGTTGAAGGTCCTAAGCGCTTGAATCTGGAGCTCTAGGTGCTGGAACTTGGAGCGGGGAGAGGATTCGATGGAGGATTGAAGAAAAGAAACGAGCCTTGGTCCCATTATAAAGAGGGAGAATACCAAGAGCCGTCTCCGTGACCGTTTGGGACTCGCCTTCGATAGAGAGGGCGTGGCAACGGGCACGGTTGGGTTACCCACGTCCGTATTGATGAGAATCCTGGATTAAGGGGGGACACGATCTCTGCTTCGACAAGACGTGCCAAGGAAACCGCTTCGCTAAATGCGCTGAGGTGGTAGAGTAAAAAACGATTCAAGTAATGGCTTGGTAGTGGCGTGACGTCATGCCGCAAAAAATGTCAGCAGATTGAACTTGTGTATGTATTATTCTCTCTACGGTGGAATGTGGAATTTATTTTGCAGATCCGGACACTATCCTGGTGTTCACAATCTTCTATCATTCGGAGGAGGAACCCGCCTTGCAATGCCAAGCAATATACGCGCCATACTTATCATCATTGAAGCCTGGTTCAGGGGCTACTGAGGGAGTCATGGATTAGGGGGTGTCCGGATAGCCGGACTACCATCATCAGCCGAACTATCATCGGCCGGACTATCATCATCGACCGGACTCCAAGACTATGAAGATACAAGATTGAAGACTTCGTCCTGTGTCCGGATGGGACTTTCCTTGGCGTGGAAGGCAAGCTTGGCGATACGGATACGTAGATCTCCTACCATTGTAACCGACTCTATGTAACCCTAGCCCTCTCCGGTGTCTATATAAACCGGATGGCTCTAGTCCGTAGGACGCAATAACAACCATTACAATCATACCATAGGCTAGCTTCTAGGGTTTAGCCTCCTTGATCTCGTGGTAGATCCACTCTTGTAAACATCCACAATATCAATATCAATCAAGCAGGACGTAGGGTTTTACCTCCATCAAGAGGGCCCGAACCTGGGTAAAACATCGTGTCCCTTGTCTCCTGTTACCATCCGCCTAGACGCACAGTTCGGGACCCCCTACCCGAGATCCGCCGGTTTTGACACCAACAAGAGGGTTTGTTCCTTCCTCATTTCCTCCGCGGACTGGGTTTTTCCCTTTACCTATTCGCCCGTGGGCTCATGTTTTACTACGGGCTCGACTTTCACAATCTCGCCCCCAACTTCATCCTCAATATCTCGGTGTTCATCGTCGTGGTCGAGGATTTCCTCTGTATTCCGCCCCACTTCGGCCTATTGTTGAAGACCTTCAACATGAAGCCAAAGGTGGTGGGCGGCCAGCAAGCAGAGTGTGGGTGGCTGAAGACCTTCATGCTATTTTATTATCTGTTTTGAATGATTACGGGCTTTATTATACATTTTTATATTAATTTTGGGACTAATCTATTAACCGGAGGCCCATCCCATATTGTTGTTTTATTGCCTGTTTCAGTATTTCGAAGAAAAGGAATATCAAACGGAGTCCAAAAGGAATGAAACCTTCGGGAGCATGATTTTTGGGAAGAATATGATCCGGGAGACTTGGAGTTCACGTCCGAAGAGCCTCGAGGAGGCCAGGAGATAGGAGGGCTCCCCCCTACTGGGTGCACCCCCTGTCTC